>NW_026453523.1:115000-117500 GCF_943734755.1 Anopheles moucheti
CTAGAGTATGAAAAGTGAAACCACGGATCGATTTGAGAAATAAAAATTTTTGTATGAAAAAGTCACCACTCGGGTACCTCCATACAAAAGTACCAAGTTCGGGTCGAGTGGTCGATGGACGTCGAAGGTGAAAATTTTTCATCATCGAAAATTTTTTCCAAAGTTGAAGCAAATGGGCCCTAGAGTATGAAAAGTGAAACCACGGATCGATTTGAGAAATAAAAATTTTTTGTATGGGAGGGCCCCTGCTAGAACATTTTTCCCAAGTGCGACCATTTTACCCAGTGAGTCAAAAAAAATTTTTTTCACGGTGACTCAAAACTTCAATATTAGACTCCCCTGAGTATGAAAAGTGAAACGAAAATCATTTTTGAGAAGAAAAAATTTTTGTATGGGAGGGCCCCTGCTAGAACATTTTTACCAAGTGCGACCATTTTACCCGGTGAGTCAAAAAAAAATTTTTGTATGGGAGGGCCCCTGCTAGAACATTTTTCCCAAGTGCGTCGATTTTGGGTCACCGACACAAGCTCGGGTCAAAAAATTTTTTTTTTCACCGTGACTCAAAACATCAATTTTAGACTCCCCTGAGTATGAAAAGTGAAACGAAAATCATTTTTGAGAAGAAAAAATTTTTGTATGGGAGGGCCCCTGCTAGAACATATTTCCCAAGTGCGTCGATTTTGGGTCGCCGACACAAGCTCGGGTCAAAAAAATTTTTTTTTCACGGTGACTCAAAACATCAATTTTAGACTCCCCTGAGTATGAAAAGTGAAACGAAAATCATTTTTGAGAAGAAAAAAATTTTGTATGGGAGGGCCCCTGCTAGAACATTTTTCCCAAGTGCGTCGATTTTGGGTCGCCGACACAAGCTCGGGTCAAAAAAATTTTTTTTTCACGGTGACTCAAAACATCAATTTTAGACTCCCCTGAGTATGAAAAGTGAAACGAAAATCATTTTTGAGAAGAAAAAATTTTTGTATGGGAGGGCCCCTGCTAGAACATATTTCCCAAGTGCGTCGATTTTTGGGTCGCCGACACAAGCTCGGGTCAAAAAAAATTTTTTTTCTCGGTGACTCAAAACATCAATTTTAGACTCCCCTGAGTATGAAAAGTGAAACGAAAATCATTTTTGAGAAGAAAAAATTTTTGTATGGGAGGGCCCCTGCTAGAACATTTTTCCCAAGTGCGTCGATTTTGGGTCGCCGACACAAGCTCGGGTCAAAAAATTTTTTTTTTCACGGTGACTCAAAACATCAATTTTAGACTCCCCTGAGTATGAAAAGTGAAACGAAAATCATTTTTGAGAAGAAAAAATTTTTGTATGGGAGGGCCCCTGCTAGAACATTTTTCCCAAGTGCGTCGATTTTGGGTCACCGACACAAGCTCGGGTCAAAAAATTTTTTTTTTCACGGTGACTCAAAACATCAATTTTAGACTCCCCTGAGTATGAAAAGTGAAACGAAAATCATTTTTGAGAAGAAAAAATTTTTGTATGGGAGGGCCCCTGCTAGAACATTTTTCCCAAGTGCGTCGATTTTGGGTCACCGACACAAGCTCGGGTCAAAAAATTTTTTTTTTCACCGTGACTCAAAACATCAATTTTAGACTCCCCTGAGTATGAAAAGTGAAACGAAAATCATTTTTGAGAAGAAAAAATTTTTGTATGGGAGGGCCCCTGCTAGAACATATTTCCCAAGTGCGTCGATTTTTGGGTCGCCGACACAAGCTCGGGTCAAAAAAATTTTTTTTTCTCGGTGACTCAAAACATCAATTTTAGACTCCCCTGAGTATGAAAAGTGAAACGAAAATCATTTTTGAGAAGAAAAAATTTTTGTATGGGAGGGCCCCTGCTAGAACATTTTTCCCAAGTGCGTCGATTTTGGGTCGCCGACACAAGCTCGGGTCAAAAAATTTTTTTTTTCACGGTGACTCAAAACATCAATTTTAGACTCCCCTGAGTATGAAAAGAGAAACGAAAATCATTTTTGAGAAGAAAAAATTTTTGTATGGGAGGGCCCCTGCTAGAACATTTTTCCCAAGTGAGTCGATTTTTGGGTCGCGACACAAGCTCGGGTCAAAAAAAATTTTTTTTTCATGGTGACTCAAAACATCAATTTTAGACTCCCCTGAGTATGAAAAGTGAAACGAAAATCATTTTTGAGAAGAAAAAAATTTGTATGGGAGGGCCCCTGCTAGAACATTTTTCCCAAGTAAATTCGATTTTACCCGGTGAGTCAAAAAATTTTGAAAAAAATATTTTGCCAAAATCGTGTTCATTGCCTATTATAAGGGACCAGGTCAGCTCACACGCATTTTTGGAGACCATATGGAAAGTGCGTCTGGGATTGCGGAAATTAAGTTTAGAGTGTTAAATGATGGTTTCGCAATCCCGAAAGGCTCAAAATCCACCCTAAGGTCCCCTGGGTGAAATGTGGTTTCCAAGGTGTGAGCGCTATCGGTGATAGAGTTGGAATGTGATTTCCAGAGCGCAGGGCGACTG
>NW_026453523.1:130000-140000 GCF_943734755.1 Anopheles moucheti
ACCAAACCTATGGAAGCACACGAAAACCATGAACACAGGGATAACTGAGAACGAACCTACCTATCAGAGCATGTGAAAGCATGGACAAGAGTACTGAAAATCGGACCAAACCTCTAGAAGCACACGAAAATCATGGACAAGAGTACTCAAAAACACGGACCAAACCTATGGAAGCACACGAAAACCATGAACACAGGGATAACTGAGAACGAACCTACCTATCAGAGCATGTGAAAGCATGGACAAGAGTACTGAAAATCGGACCAAACCTCTAGAAGCACACGAGAATCATGGACAAGAGTACTCAAAAACACGGACCACACCTCTCGAAGCACACGAAAACCATGAACACAGGGATAACTGAAAACGAACCGAACCTCTCGTAGCAAACGAAAAACATGGACAAAATTATTCGAAACGAACCGAAGCTCGATGCGAAAAACATGGGAAAGCAAGCCCGTAAGTCGCACTATCAAGCCCATAAGTCGCACTATCAAGCCCGTTAGTCGCACTATCAAGCCCATAAGTCGCACTATCAAGCCCGTTAGTCGCACTATCAAACCCGTTAGTCGCACTATCAGGCCCATAAGTCGCACTATCAGGCCCATAAGTCGCACCAAAAAGCCCGTAAATTGCCCTATCAAGCCCGTTAGTCGCACTATCAGGCCCGTAAGTCGCACCAAAAAGCCCGTAAATTGCCCTATCAAGCCCGTTAGTCGCACTATCAGGCCCATAAGTCGCACCAACAAGCCCGTAAATTACCCTATCAAGCCCATAAGTCGCACCAAAAAGCCCGTAAATTGCCCTATCAAGCCCATAAGTCGCACCAAAAAGCCCGTAATTCGCACCAAAAAGCCCGTAAATTGCCCTATCAAGCCCGTTAGTCGCACTATCAGGCCCGTAAGTCGCACCATCAAGCCCGTAAATTGCCCGATAAAGCCCGTAAATTGCCCGATCAAGAGCCAGCGCTGCATTGTCGGTTAATCCCGTCGATCGCGCCGGCTATTTCTCAGAAGGTTGTACGGACACCATACCCGGTGGCAAGTACCGCGAAGTTTATAACGCAACAGAACGTTCGCCAGTCGGACACAAGAATTGGAAAAGCTCGTTGTAGTGTACAGGAATCGAACCGAACCTCCTAGCGAGAATAGGGTCCCGTGAGCAATCGCGCGGACCTATGTGAAATGGTTTAGAGTGTGATGTGATGTGATACACGGTGGAAGCGGTGCATGGTGACATGCATCACTCAGAGAGATATGGAACCGGTGGTCTTCCAGTTGCTTAAGTGCTTCGGTTGGCTTATGGTTAAAGAGTGTGAATTCGATTCACCCCGGTATCGAACGTGTGTGGGATACTCACGCCGGTACGAGAGAGAATTCTGGTTGATCCTACCAGTAATATACGCTTGTCTCAAAGGTTAAGCCATGCATGTCTAAGTACGAACATCAATGAATGTGAAACCGCATAAGGCTCAGTATAACAGCTATAATTTACAAGATCATAAACCCAATGAGTTAGTTGGATAACTGTGGAAAAGCCAGAGCTAATACATGCAACATGCCGGGACTGGTACCCTCGCCGGGTGCTGGAACTGGTGCACTTATTAGTTAAACCAATCGCCTCCGGGCGGCTTGAGTTGAAGTCTGGATAAGCTCGCAGATCGTATGGTCGCTCGCCGACTGACGACAGATCTTTCAAATGTCTGCCCTATCAACTATTGATGGTAGTGTAGAGGACTACCATGGTTGCGACGGGTAACGGGGAATCAGGGTTCGATTCCGGAGAGGGAGCCTGAGAAATGGCTACCACATCCAAGGAAGGCAGCAGGCGCGTAAATTACCCAATCCCGGCACGGGGAGGTAGTGACGAGAAATAACAATATGGACCTCTCTAACGATGGTCCATAATTGGAATGAGTTGAGTATAAATCCTTCAACAAGGATCAAGTGGAGGGCAAGTCTGGTGCCAGCAGCCGCGGTAATTCCAGCTCCACTAGCGTATATTAAAGTTGTTGCGGTTAAAACGTTCGAAGTTGATTCCCCGTCCAGACTCGCGACCGCCGCGGGCGCCCGGTTACACGCCGGGACCGTCCGTGAGCGAGCTCGCGGCTGCGACTCACAATGGTGTGCCTGGGCGTTTACTCCGTGAACGGGTACCGGTTAACCGGTTCAGTCCGGCCCGGCCCCTCATGGTGCTCAGGGTACTCACGTTTACCTTGAACAAATTAGAGTGCTCACAGCAGGCTAGTACAAAAGCGTCCGGCCCTCCGCGGGTCGGCGTTGGCCGAGAATAATCTTGCATGGAATAATGGAATATGACCTCGGTCTGATTCTTTCGTTGGTTTGTCGTAGACCCAGAGGTAATGATTAACAGAAGTAGTTGGGGGCATTGGTATTACGGCGCGAGAGGTGAAATTCGTAGACCGTCGTAGGACCGACCGAAGCGAAAGCGTTTGCCATGGATGCTTTCATTAATCAAGAACGAAAGTTAGAGGATCGAAGGCGATTAGATACCGCCCTAGTTCTAACCGTAAACGATGCCAATTAGCAATTGGGAGACGCTACCCCTATTCGGTGCTCTCAGTCGCTTCCGGGAAACCAAAATCGGGTTCCGGGGGAAGTATGGTTGCAAAGTTGAAACTTAAAGGAATTGACGGAAGGGCACCACAACGAAGTGGAGCTTGCAGTCGCGATCGAGAGCTCGACCTGAGTGGACGTGAAATCCGCGCTCCTCGGTTTTTCAAAGCAAAAGTGCCGCAATTTGCGCTTGATCGGTGCGAAAGTTTGTAATAAAGTTGGAGGTACCCTCCGGAACCCCCCCTGCGAATTTGGTGGCCCCACGCCCCCCCTTGCGTATGTTATTGAACGAAACGGTTTTTGTGACATATTGTGCGAAAGAGTGAAGATATCGGAAAAGTGATAGTGACACTTTGTGGGCCTCACCAGGCCACACCTTTTGGTGAAGAAACATTGGCCGAGTTGATGGAGTTCGCGGAACGGCAGGTGTTTTTGTGGTGAAATTTCACACCTGTATAACTCCGAACATTGCGGATCGATTCGGCTGAAAGGTGTCTCAAAAGTTGCGCTCTACAGTAAAGGACAAGTGTTGAAAATTTCGTGGAAATCGGACAAAAACTCAGGGAGTTATTCGCGGACAAAGAAAACCACGTGCTCGTCGAAAATGGCGGCGTGTGTGTGAAAAAGAGCGAGGAAAAAAACTTCCGGACGAATCACCCCCCTGCTGGAGCGCTAGCGCTCCCGGAGGGGCACTCCCGGACGAAATTTCACCGCTCTTTACGTGTGTGTGAGATTTGTGTGTGTGTGAGATTTTCGGCCCAATACCATCGTGTGGGGTGTCTAACGACGCGTCTCGGAAAGAGGAGTGGGGGAAACGCGGTTTCCCCCCCCTAGCACCACCCACCCGCCACCCAGCCCCGGAAAACCCCCCGCGAAAAGTGGTTTTCCGCGTTTTTCCCGGCCAAGGAGCGGAGGTAGAGCTCCCGGGTGTTCAGAGAAAAGTTTCGGCGGGAAAAACTACATCTAATTCCATCGCCGGAAAAGCGATTTTTCCGACATCCGGGGAGATACGGCCGGAAAAGTGTTTTTCGTCAGTGGACAATTTTCGGCCTGATACCGGCGTGTGGGGTGTCAATCGACGCGGATTGACGAGGGGAGTCGGGATAACACCCTCCCATCACGATACTACCCACCCCCACCCACCTAGAGCGGAAAAACCACCTACCGAAGTGGTTTTTGGCGATTTTCCCGGCCAAGGAGTCGGGCTAAAGCTTCCGGGTGTTCGGACAAAAGTTTCGGCGGGAAAAACTACATCTAATTCCATCGCCGGAAAAGTGATTTTCGCAACATCCAGAGAGATACGGGCGGAAAAGCGTTTTTCCGAAGAAGAAAATTTTCGCCCTGATACCGTCGTGCGGGGTATCAAACGACGAGTTTTCAAGAGGGGAGTCGGGAAAATACCCCCCCACCACCATACCACCCACCCCCACCCCCCTAGAGCGGAAAAACCACCCAGGAAGCGGTTTTTCGCGATTTTTCCGAGGAAAACTTCATCGCCACCCCCGGCAAGTGGGGTATCAGAAGAAGCGGCTCGGCGGGACGAGTCCATCGCGCACCCCCCCGTTCTTCTACCATCTTCCCTCACCTCGCCCGGGCGGAAAAACCTCGCCGTCGATCCTCGTGGCAGTCCGCTGCTGGCGTCCCTCCTCGAGGGGGAGTAAAACCAGTTTAAAGCGCGGACTCTTCCTTCCTTCTGGCGATGATGTCCGCCAGTCGGAATTTACGATCACGGTCGGGATCGACCGATAGCCGAGCACCGGTGGGCTCGAAACCGGTAGTGATGCTCAGCAGAGTGCCGGAAGGGCAGACCGCAGCCACGAGCGGTGTTGCTCGCACGAGTGGCGTTGGCACGGCCACGGCTGCGAAAGGAGCCACGATGGAGAGGCTCATCGAGCGTCTGGAGGACGAGCTATCCCTCCTCCGTGTTCAGCTGACGGAGCAAGCTGAGCAATACCGGAAAGACCTCGCGGCGATGCAGGAGTGCCATCGCCAGGAGGTGCTCCATCTGCGAGAGGAGAACCGTAAGGAGCGGGAGATGGTCTCTGGGCTCCTTACGCAACTGGTTGTTGCGCAGTCGCAGCAGCAACAGCAGCAGCAGCAGCAGCTGGCACAACAGCGAGAGGGTGCGGTGACGGCTACGGTGGTGCCGTCTCCGGACCAGGAAGGCGGCTCCTGGGCCGAGGTGGTGCGCCGTAAGTCGGCACGCCAGCAGCCGGCTCAGCAGCATCAGCAGCAGTGGCCGCAGCTCCCGCAACGGCAGCAGCCGCAGCGGCAACAGCAGCAACGTCCGCAGCAACATCAGAGCGGACAGCGTTCGGCTGGGCAGCCCCAGCAACAACAACAACAGTGGCATTTGCAGGGCCAGTTGCTGCGAAAGCAGAGTAAGCAGCAGCCACGCACGATGCCAGCTGCAGTGAAGAAGTCGCGGAAGCGGCCCGACACCATCGAGGTGATGCCAGCGGAGGGCGTCAGCTACCTCGACATGTATAGGGCGATTCGTACGAGCTCGCATCTCGACGGCATGCAGGAGAAGATCGGCGTCGGCAAGCGAACGCCGAAAGACACCTTGCGGCTGCCGCTGAGCCGTGATGCCGACAGCGCCGAGCTGTGCCAGCGTATCCGGCAAGCCATCGGAGACAAGGGTGCGGCGTCCGTGCATACGGAGATGTCGATGGTGCTCATAACAAACATCGACTCCTTGGCGAGCGAGGACCAGCTGCGTCGGGCGGTGTTGACGGCTCTCGGCAAGGAGCATTCCGAGGCCACCTTCGACATGTGGGAGCGGCGAGACGGCACGAAGCGTGCTCGCGTTCGTCTGCCCCGGTCGGATGCGGAGCATCTGGCTGGGAAGCGCCTGCTCCTAGGACACACCTCCTGTTGGGTGTGGGAGGTCCCGAAAGCGTCGCTGGAGGAGAAGCGGTGCTTCCGATGTTTGGAGCGCGGCCACTTCGCCGGGCAGTGCTCGGGAGAGGACCGCAGCAAAGCGTGTATCCGGTGTGGCGCGGAAGGCCACAAGGCAGCGAGCTGCACTGGCGAGGCTCGCTGTTTGAAGTGTGGCGGCCCGCACTCGATTGCCGCAGCTTCGTGCAAAGCTGCAGCCACACGATGATGATAGAAGTGCTCCAGATAAATATCGGTAAGAGCAGGAGCGCTCAGGATCTTGCGCTCCAGCGGATGAGGGAGGAGGGAGCAGACGTGATGCTCATCACGGAGCTCTATGCTGTGCCGGCCAACAATGGGAACTGGGCATCCGACGACGCACTGAAGGCCGCGATCGTCACCAGTGGCCAACGGTTTCCCATACAGCGGGTGAGGAGCGTGCAGCATCCGGGCATCGTAGCTGCCGAGGTGGCGGGCATCGTTGTCATCTGCTGCTATATTCCGCCATCGATCGGCCTCCCGGAGTTCGAGCAGCAGATGGACCGGCTGGAGGTACTTGCGCGAGGCCACCCTTGCGTGCTGATAGCTGGTGACTTCAACGCGTGGCATGGGGCCTGGGGGAGCGAGCGGGCCAACCTTAAGGGTGAGGCGCTCCTTCAGACGGTTACCAGCCTAGGATTGGAGGTCCTCAACCGCGGCACGGAGCCGACATTCCTGGGGAACGGTGTGGCTCGGCCCAGCAGAGTGGACGTCGCCTTCGCGAGTCCAACGCTCTGCCGATCGGATGGAGCAGCGGAGGACATCAGCTCCTGGCGGACGCTAGACCGCTACTCCTATAGCGACCACCGCTATATTCGGTTTGCGGTCGGGCAACAGCATCGTACAGGTCAGCGGCCCGGACGGGGCATTCATCAGCAGGAAGGTGTCGAAGTACGGGAGGCGGGTACTCGCTGGCGAACTCGCCAGTTTTGCCCCCGTACTTTCGAGCTGGCACTTGAGGCGACCCGTTTTGCCGATCGGGTGACCGATGCGGCAAGCCTGGGGATGGTGCTTACGGAGGCCTGCGACGCTACCATGGCGAGGATTGGGCAGTCGCAGCAGCAGAGGAGGAACTGCAACACATATTGGTGGACTCCGGATATCGAGGAGCTGACCGAGCGCTGCCGGTTGGCTCGGGAGCGACAGTTATTGGCCCTCGACGAGACGTCCGCCGAACTGGCTTCAGAGGAACATCAGGAGGCGCGTGCTGCCTTAAGGGTGGCAATTAAGGCCAGCAAGCAGCGCCAGTTCGATGAGTGGCTGCAGGCCCTGGCTGCAGATGAGACGGGACAGTGGTTCCGGCAAGTGCTTCTTCGGTTTCGGGGCAGCTGGACGGCGCGTGAACGCGATCCAGCGGTGTTGCAGCGGATCGTCGAGGAGCTGTTTCCGGAGCATCCCCCGGTCGAGTGGCCGGACGTCACGCCTTCGGAAGGGGACACTCCGGTCCGTCCGATCAGCTGCGCGGAGCTCCAGGCGATAGCGAGCGAGCTGCATCCGCGGAAGGCGCCTGGCCTCGATGGAGTACCGAACGCTGCGGTAACGGCTGCCATCCGGAAGTATCCGGAGCCATTCGCTGGTGTCTACCAGCGCTGCTTGGACACCGGCGAAATACCACGCGAATGGAAAAGGCAGAAGCTGGTGCTGTTGCCTAAGCCGGGTAAGCCGCCGGGCGAAGCCTCGTCCTGCCGCCCGATCTGCTTGATCGACAATCCGGCGAAGGTCTTCGAGAGGACTACGCTGGACAGACTCAACGAGCACCTGGAGGATCCGGAGGCACCTCGGCTGGCCGAGAACCAGTTCGGTTTCCGGAAGCAGCGGAGCACCCTGCAGGCGATCCAGCTGGTGGTGGAAGCAGGCGAGCGCGCGATGTCCTACGGACGGACTAACAACCGGGATAAGCGCTGTCTGCTGGTTGTGGCGTTGGACGTCAGAAACGCCTTTAACACCGCCAGCTGGCAGGCGATAGCGATGGCCCTGCGTGAGAAGGAGGTTCCAGCGCAGCTGCAACTCCTGCTCCGCGACTATTTCACCGACAGGGAGCTGGTGTACGACACCCACGACGGCCCGGTGTCACGTCGGGTGACGGCAGGCGTTCCACAGGGGTCAATCCTTGGCCCGACTCTGTGGAACGTTATGTACGACGGCGTTCTGCGGATCCAGCTCCCTGAAGGGGCCACCATCGTCGGCTTTGCCGATGACATCGCCATCCTGGCCGAGGGCTGCACACCCGAGGAGTCGGCGTCCGTTGCGGAGGCTGCGATCGAGGCGGTGATGGGGTGGCTTGAGGCACGGCACCTCAGTCTCGCCCCCCACAAAACCGAGGTGGTTCTGATATCGAGTCTGCGTCGAGGACGTTTGGAAATTCCTGTGCGCGTCGGCGAAGTGGTCTGCACGTCAAAGCGATCGATACGCTACCTGGGGGTACAACTCCACGAGAAACTCTCGTGGAAACCGCATGTGGAAGCGGCCGCGGACAAGGCCCTCCGTGCGGTGGCGGTGGTTACCTCGGTGATGAGGAACCACAGCGGCCCCCAGGTGGCCAAGCGGCGGTTGCTGGCAGGAGTCGCTGAGTCGGTGATCCGGTACGCCTCGCCCATCTGGGCTAAGGCGACAGACATGCAGTGGTGCCGAAGACGACTGGCCCAGGTCCAGAAGCCACTGGCACGTGGGGTATCGAGTTCGTTCCGCTCGGTATCCTACGAGGTGTCAGTGGTGATGGCTGGTTTGGTGCCGTACTGGCTGGTCGTCAACGAGGACGCAAGGTGCCATAGCAGGCTGCTGGTCGAGCCTGGCGCCAGCAGGAAGGAGGTACGAGCGGCGGAGCGAGCAACCACGATGCTGCAATGGCAGGACGCCTGGGACCGTGCGGCGGCAACACCATCGGCCAGCCGCTACTTGACGTGGGCGCACGGGATGATTCCCGACCTGCACCGGTGGACGGGACGAAAGCACGGGAAGGTGGACTTCCACCTTTCGCAGGTGCTCTCCGGACACGGATTCTTCCGGGAGTACCTGCACGTCTGCGGCTTCGCTTCGTCTCCGGAGTGTCCACGGTGCGTGGGGTCGGTCGAGTCGGTGGCCCACGTCTTGTTCGAGTGCCCCGTGTTTGAGGAGATCCGACGTGAGCTGCTGGGCTGGGGGACACCCGAGTCGGTCCAGCTTAACAACATCGCAGAGAAGCTGCTGGAGAGTGCGGAGTGGTGGGACCGCATTCAGAAAGCAGCAAAGACCATCACCACAGTGCTTCAACAGCTGTGGCGCGATGAGGAAGCGCTCACCAATGGTCGAACGGAAGCGGCTTTCGCCGAGGACGAGGAAGTGGTCCTCGAAAGTGTGGCCGCACTCTTCGGTGAGGAGATGGACGACGTCATCATCGAAGACATCACGCGACGCGTGAACGAGTCGCGAGCAGCGCGTCAGCGATCTGCCCGCAACCGACGGCTTCGCGGCAGAGCGGAGGATCGGGCGCGAGTGCGACTGGCTGCGGACGTCGCAGCAGCACTGGCCGCCCGAGATGACGAGATACTGCGGACGGCAGTAGAGGCGGAGCGAGCGGGCCTAGCTCCTCCTCCCATACCTAGGCGTAGCAGAGGGGGACCACCTTCCCCTGAAACGGTTAGAATTCGCCATGAGCGGCGTCTATTCATGCAGCGCGCATGGCGAGCTCGGGTCCAGGCTGAGGGACCCTCGACGACGCGCCGCCGTCGGACCGCGCCTACGGAGGCGGACCTGATAAGGTCTCGGCGGAACAGACGCGAAAACGAAAGGCGCCGTCGTGCTTTGGCTGCAGGCCGACGATGGACACCCGCGGAGGAGGCTGCCGCCAGCGAGGCGGAATGGTCAGATCGATAGATGTCGGGTTGACTTCTTGAGATCTCCGAGAGGGGAAAGAATGAGTGAGTCACGCGGACTAAGCAAGCGTACGCCTTTAATATGCGGTTAAGATACGATTCAATTTAATAAAGAAATAGGGAAGAGACATCCGAAAGGGTTCGTAATGACGCATGACAAATCCCTGGCGGGCGACGTCGTGCGTCAAGAGCGTGGGTTTATGCTATTGTTTGTTAGAACATAATGTTTATGAACAATAAAACCTGTATTTGTTAAAAAAAAAAAAAAAACGAAGTGGAGCTTGCGGCTTAATTTGACTCAACACGGGAAAATTTACCAGGTCCGAACTTATCGAGGTAAGACAGATTGAGAGCTCTTTCTCAAATTTAAGGGTAGTGGTGCATGGCCGTTCTTAGTTCGTGGAATGATTTGTCTGGTTAATTCCGATAACGAACGCGACTCAAACAAGCTAACTAGAACGCTGTCAGCAGTGCACCTCCGGGCGCACCTGACGTCAAGGCCGGCGGCCCCTTCACGGGCGGTCGTCGGCCACGTTTGCCCTGCTTAGCGGGACAACTTGTGTTTAGCAAGGTGAGAATGAGCGATAACAGGTCCGTGATGCCCTTAGATGTTCTGGGCTGCACGCGTGCTACAATGTGAGCAGCAGCGTGTTC
>NW_026453523.1:147500-152500 GCF_943734755.1 Anopheles moucheti
AAAAATTTTTTTTTTCACGGTGACTCAAAACATCAATTTTAGACTCCCCTGAGTATGAAAAGTGAAACGAAAATCATTTTTGAGAAGAAAAAATTTTTGTATGGGAGGGCCCCTGCTAGAACATATTTCCCAAGTGCGTCGATTTTTGGGTCGCCGACACAAGCTCGGGTCAAAAAAATTTTTTTTTCTCGGTGACTCAAAACATCAATTTTAGACTCCCCTGAGTATGAAAAGTGAAACGAAAATCATTTTTGAGAAGAAAAAATTTTTGTATGGGAGGGCCCCTGCTAGAACATTTTTCCCAAGTGCGTCGATTTTGGGTCGCCGACACAAGCTCGGGTCAAAAAATTTTTTTTTTCACGGTGACTCAAAACATCAATTTTAGACTCCCCTGAGTATGAAAAGTGAAACGAAAATCATTTTTGAGAAGAAAAAATTTTTGTATGGGAGGGCCCCTGCTAGAACATATTTCCCAAGTGCGTCGATTTTTGGGTCGCCGACACAAGCTCGGGTCAAAAAAATTTTTTTTTCTCGGTGACTCAAAACATCAATTTTAGACTCCCCTGAGTATGAAAAGTGAAACGAAAATCATTTTTGAGAAGAAAAAATTTTTGTATGGGAGGGCCCCTGCTAGAACATTTTTCCCAAGTGCGTCGATTTTGGGTCGCCGACACAAGCTCGGGTCAAAAAATTTTTTTTTTCACGGTGACTCAAAACATCAATTTTAGACTCCCCTGAGTATGAAAAGTGAAACGAAAATCATTTTTGAGAAGAAAAAATTTTTGTATGGGAGGGCCCCTGCTAGAACATATTTCCCAAGTGCGTCGATTTTTGGGTCGCCGACACAAGCTCGGGTCAAAAAAATTTTTTTTTCTCGGTGACTCAAAACATCAATTTTAGACTCCCCTGAGTATGAAAAGTGAAACGAAAATCATTTTTGAGAAGAAAAAATTTTTGTATGGGAGGGCCCCTGCTAGAACATTTTTCCCAAGTGCGTCGATTTTGGGTCGCCGACACAAGCTCGGGTCAAAAAATTTTTTTTTTCACGGTGACTCAAAACATCAATTTTAGACTCCCCTGAGTATGAAAAGTGAAACGAAAATCATTTTTGAGAAGAAAAAATTTTTGTATGGGAGGGCCCCTGCTAGAACATTTTTCCCAAGTGAGTCGATTTTTGGGTCGCCGACACAAGCTCGGGTCAAAAAAATTTTTTTTTCACGGTGACTCAAAACATCAATTTTAGACTCCCCTGAGTATGAAAAGTGAAACGAAAATCATTTTTGAGAAGAAAAAAATTTTGTATGGGAGGGCCCCTGCTAGAACATTTTTCCCAAGTGCGTCGATTTTGGGTCGCCGACACAAGCTCGGGTCAAAAAAATTTTTTTTTCACGGTGACTCAAAACATCAATTTTAGACTCCCCTGAGTATGAAAAGTGAAACGAAAATCATTTTTGAGAAGAAAAAATTTTTGTATGGGAGGGCCCCTGCTAGAACATATTTCCCAAGTGCGTCGATTTTTGGGTCGCCGACACAAGCTCGGGTCAAAAAAATTTTTTTTTCACGGTGACTCAAAACATCAATTTTAGACTCCCCTGAGTATGAAAAGTGAAACGAAAATCATTTTTGAGAAGAAAAAATTTTTGTATGGGAGGGCCCCTGCTAGAACATTTTTCCCAAGTGCGTCGATTTTGGGTCGCCGACACAAGCTCGGGTCAAAAAATTTTTTTTTTCACGGTGACTCAAAACATCAATTTTAGACTCCCCTGAGTATGAAAAGTGAAACGAAAATCATTTTTGAGAAGAAAAAATTTTTGTATGGGAGGGCCCCTGCTAGAACATATTTCCCAAGTGCGTCGATTTTTGGGTCGCCGACACAAGCTCGGGTCAAAAAAATTTTTTTTTCTCGGTGACTCAAAACATCAATTTTAGACTCCCCTGAGTATGAAAAGTGAAACGAAAATCATTTTTGAGAAGAAAAAATTTTTGTATGGGAGGGCCCCTGCTAGAACATTTTTCCCAAGTGCGTCGATTTTGGGTCGCCGACACAAGCTCGGGTCAAAAAATTTTTTTTTTCACGGTGACTCAAAACATCAATTTTAGACTCCCCTGAGTATGAAAAGTGAAACGAAAATCATTTTTGAGAAGAAAAAATTTTTGTATGGGAGGGCCCCTGCTAGAACATATTTCCCAAGTGCGTCGATTTTTGGGTCGCCGACACAAGCTCGGGTCAAAAAAATTTTTTTTTCTCGGTGACTCAAAACATCAATTTTAGACTCCCCTGAGTATGAAAAGTGAAACGAAAATCATTTTTGAGAAGAAAAAATTTTTGTATGGGAGGGCCCCTGCTAGAACATTTTTCCCAAGTGCGTCGATTTTGGGTCGCCGACACAAGCTCGGGTCAAAAAATTTTTTTTTTCACGGTGACTCAAAACATCAATTTTAGACTCCCCTGAGTATGAAAAGTGAAACGAAAATCATTTTTGAGAAGAAAAAATTTTTGTATGGGAGGGCCCCTGCTAGAACATTTTTCCCAAGTGAGTCGATTTTTGGGTCGCGACACAAGCTCGGGTCAAAAAAAATTTTTTTTTCATGGTGACTCAAAACATCAATTTTAGACTCCCCTGAGTATGAAAAGTGAAACGAAAATCATTTTTGAGAAGAAAAAAATTTGTATGGGAGGGCCCCTGCTAGAACATTTTTCCCAAGTAAATTCGATTTTACCCGGTGAGTCAAAAAATTTTGAAAAAAATATTTTGCCAAAATCGTGTTCATTGCCTATTATAAGGGACCAGGTCAGCTCACACGCATTTTTGGAGACCATATGGAAAGTGCGTCTGGGATTGCGGAAATTAAGTTTAGAGTGTTAAATGATGGTTTCGCAATCCCGAAAGGCTCAAAATCCACCCTAAGGTCCCCTGGGTGAAATGTGGTTTCCAAGGTGTGAGCGCTATCGGTGATAGAGTTGGAATGTGATTTCCAGAGCGCAGGGCGACTGGGCTTAGAGCGAAAATCATAGACAAGGGTAAGTATTGGACTGAACGACTCGAAGCAAACGAAAATCATAGACAAGGGTAATGGACTGAACGACTCGAAGCAAACGAAAACCACACACAAGAGTAATGGACTGAACGAATCGAAGCAAACGAAAATCACATACAAGAGTAATGGACTGAACGAATCGAAGCAAACGAAAAACCACAGACAAGAGTAATGGAGTGAACGAATCGAAGCAAACGAAAACCAAAGACAAGAGTAATAGAGTGAACGAATCGAAGCAAACGAAAACCATGAACACAGGGATAACTGAGAACGAACCTACCTATCAGAGCATGTGAAAGCATGGACAAGAGTACTGAAAATCGGACCAAACCTCTAGAAGCACACGAAAATCATGGACAAGAGTACTCAAAAACACGGACCAAACCTATGGAAGCACACGAAAACCATGAACACAGGGATAACTGAGAACGAACCTACCTATCAGAGCATGTGAAAGCATGGACAAGAGTACTGAAAATCGGACCAAACCTCTAGAAGCACACGAAAATCATGGACAAGAGTACTCAAAAACACGGACCAAACCTATGGAAGCACACGAAAACCATGAACACAGGGATAACTGAGAACGAACCTACCTATCAGAGCATGTGAAAGCATGGACAAGAGTACTGAAAATCGGACCAAACCTCTAGAAGCACACGAAAATCATGGACAAGAGTACTCAAAAACACGGACCAAACCTATGGAAGCACACGAAAACCATGAACACAGGGATAACTGAGAACGAACCTACCTATCAGAGCATGTGAAAGCATGGACAAGAGTACTGAAAATCGGACCAAACCTCTAGAAGCACACGAAAATCATGGACAAGAGTACTCAAAAACACGGACCAAACCTATGGAAGCACACGAAAACCATGAACACAGGGATAACTGAGAACGAACCTACCTATCAGAGCATGTGAAAGCATGGACAAGAGTACTGAAAATCGGACCAAACTTCTAGAAGCACACGAAAATCATGGACAAGAGTACTCAAAAACACGGACCAAACCTATGGAAGCACACGAAAACCATGAACACAGGGATAACTGAGAACGAACCTACCTATCAGAGCATGTGAAAGCATGGACAAGAGTACTGAAAATCGGACCAAACCTCTAGAAGCACACGAAAATCATGGACAAGAGTACTCAAAAACACGGACCAAACCTCTCGAAGCACACGAAAACCATAAACACAGGGATAACTGAGAACGAACCTACCTATCAGAGCATGTGAAAGCATGGACAAGAGTACTGAAAATCGGACCAAACCTCAAGAAGCACACGAAAATCATGGACAAGAGTACTCAAAAACACGGACCAAACCTATCGAAGCTCACGAAAACCATGAACACAGGGATAACTGAGAACGAACCTACCTATCAGAGCATGTGAAAGCATGGACAAGAGTACTGAAAATCGGACCAAACCTCAAGAAGCACACGAAAATCATGGACAAGAGTACTCAAAAACACGGACCAAACCTATCGAAGCTCACGAAAACCATGAACACAGGGATAACTGAAAACGAACCGAACCTCTCGTAGCAAACGAAAAACATGGACAAAATTATTCGAAACGAACCGAAGCTCGATGCGAAAAACATGGAAAAGCAAGCCCGTAAGTCGCACTATCAAGCCCATAAGTCGCACTATCAAGCCCATAAGTCGCACTATCAAGCCCGTTAGTCGCACTATCAAGCCCATAGGTCGCACTATCAAGCCCGTTGGTCGCACTATCAAAGCCCGTTAGTCGCACTATCAGGCCCTTAAGTCGCACTATCAGGCCCGTAAGTCGCACCAAAAAGCCCGTAAATTGCCCTATCAAGCCCGTTAGTCGCACTATCAGGCCCATAAGTCGCACCAACAAGCCCGTAAATTACCCTATCAAGCCCATAAGTCGCACCAAAAAGCCCGTAAATTGCCCTATCAAGCCCATAAGTCGCACCAAAAAG
>NW_026453523.1:162500-170000 GCF_943734755.1 Anopheles moucheti
GAGGGCCCCTGCTAGAACATTTTTCCCAAGTGCGTCGATTTTGGGTCGCCGACACAAGCTCGGGTCAAAAAAATTTTTTTTTCACGGTGACTCAAAACATCAATTTTAGACTCCCCTGAGTATGAAAAGTGAAACGAAAATCATTTTTGAGAAGAAAAAATTTTTGTATGGGAGGGCCCCTGCTAGAACATTTTTCCCAAGTGCGTCGATTTTGGGTCGCCGACACAAGCTCGGGTCAAAAAAATTTTTTTTTCTCGGTGACTCAAAACATCAATTTTAGACTCCCCTGAGTATGAAAAGTGAAACGAAAATCATTTTTGAGAAGAAAAAATTTTTGTATGGGAGGGCCCCTGCTAGAACATTTTTCCCAAGTGCGTCGATTTTGGGTCGCCGACACAAGCTCGGGTCAAAAAAATTTTTTTTTCACGGTGACTCAAAACATCAATTTTAGACTCCCCTGAGTATGAAAAGTGAAACGAAAATCATTTTTGAGAAGAAAAAATTTTTGTATGGGAGGGCCCCTGCTAGAACATTTTTCCCAAGTGCGTCGATTTTGGGTCGCCGACACAAGCTCGGGTCAAAAAAATTTTTTTTTCTCGGTGACTCAAAACATCAATTTTAGACTCCCCTGAGTATGAAAAGTGAAACGAAAATCATTTTTGAGAAGAAAAAATTTTTGTATGGGAGGGCCCCTGCTAGAACATATTTCCCAAGTGCGTCGATTTTGGGTCGCCGACACAAGCTCGGGTCAAAAAAATTTTTTTTTCTCGGTGACTCAAAACATCAATTTTAGACTCCCCTGAGTATGAAAAGTGAAACGAAAATCATTTTTGAGAAGAAAAAATTTTTGTATGGGAGGGCCCCTGCTAGAACATTTTTCCCAAGTGCGTCGATTTTGGGTCGCCGACACAAGCTCGGGTCAAAAAAATTTTTTTTTCTCGGTGACTCAAAACATCAATTTTAGACTCCCCTGAGTATGAAAAGTGAAACGAAAATCATTTTTGAGAAGAAAAAATTTTTGTATGGGAGGGCCCCTGCTAGAACATATTTCCCAAGTGCGTCGATTTTGGGTCGCCGACACAAGCTCGGGTCAAAAAAATTTTTTTTTCTCGGTGACTCAAAACATCAATTTTAGACTCCCCTGAGTATGAAAAGTGAAACGAAAATCATTTTTGAGAAGAAAAAATTTTTGTATGGGAGGGCCCCTGCTAGAACATTTTTCCCAAGTGCGTCGATTTTGGGTCGCCGACACAAGCTCGGGTCAAAAAAATTTTTTTTTCTCGGTGACTCAAAACATCAATTTTAGACTCCCCTGAGTATGAAAAGTGAAACGAAAATCATTTTTGAGAAGAAAAAATTTTTGTATGGGAGGGCCCCTGCTAGAACATATTTCCCAAGTGCGTCGATTTTGGGTCGCCGACACAAGCTCGGGTCAAAAAAATTTTTTTTTCTCGGTGACTCAAAACATCAATTTTAGACTCCCCTGAGTATGAAAAGTGAAACGAAAATCATTTTTGAGAAGAAAAAAATTTGTATGGGAGGGCCCCTGCTAGAACATTTTTCCCAAGTGCGTCGATTTTGGGTCGCCGACACAAGCTCGGGTCAAAAAAATTTTTTTTTCACGGTGACTCAAAACATCAATTTTAGACTCCCCTGAGTATGAAAAGTGAAACGAAAATCATTTTTGAGAAGAAAAAATTTTTGTATGGGAGGGCCCCTGCTAGAACATTTTTCCCAAGTGCGTCGATTTTGGGTCGCCGACACAAGCTCGGGTCAAAAAAATTTTTTTTTCTCGGTGACTCAAAACATCAATTTTAGACTCCCCTGAGTATGAAAAGTGAAACGAAAATCATTTTTGAGAAGAAAAAATTTTTGTATGGGAGGGCCCCTGCTAGAACATTTTTCCCAAGTGCGTCGATTTTGGGTCGCCGACACAAGCTCGGGTCAAAAAAATTTTTTTTTCACGGTGACTCAAAACATCAATTTTAGACTCCCCTGAGTATGAAAAGTGAAACGAAAATCATTTTTGAGAAGAAAAAATTTTTGTATGGGAGGGCCCCTGCTAGAACATTTTTCCCAAGTGAGTCGATTTTTGGGTCGCGACACAAGCTCGGGTCAAAAAAATTTTTTTTTTCATGGTGACTCAAAACATCAATTTTAGACTCCCCTGAGTATGAAAAGTGAAACGAAAATCATTTTTGAGAAGAAAAAAATTTTGTATGGGAGGGCCCCTGCTAGAACATTTTTCCCAAGTGCGTCGATTTTGGGTCGCCGACACAAGCTCGGGTCAAAAAAATTTTTTTTTCACGGTGACTCAAAACATCAATTTTAGACTCCCCTGAGTATGAAAAGTGAAACGAAAATCATTTTTGAGAAGAAAAAATTTTTGTATGGGAGGGCCCCTGCTAGAACATT
The DNA here is from genome assembly GCF_943734755.1 of Anopheles moucheti. NCBI lineage: Eukaryota > Metazoa > Arthropoda > Insecta > Diptera > Culicidae > Anopheles > Anopheles moucheti. Next base: position 164,916 of record NW_026453523.1, read on the forward strand.
TTTCCCAAGTGAGTCGATTTTTGGGTCGCGACACAAGCTCGGGTCAAAAAAAATTTTTTTTTCATGGTGACTCAAAACATCAATTTTAGACTCCCCTGAGTATGAAAAGTGAAACGAAAATCATTTTTGAGAAGAAAAAATTTTTGTATGGGAGGGCCCCTGCTAGAACATTTTTCCCAAGTGCGTCGATTTTTGGGTCGCCGACACAAGCTCGGGTCAAAAAAATTTTTTTTTCTCGGTGACTCAAAACATCAATTTTAGACTCCCCTGAGTATGAAAAGTGAAACGAAAATCATTTTTGAGAAGAAAAAATTTTTGTATGGGAGGGCCCCTGCTAGAACATATTTCCCAAGTGCGTCGATTTTTGGGTCGCCGACACAAGCTCGGGTCAAAAAAATTTTTTTTTCTCGGTGACTCAAAACATCAATTTTAGACTCCCCTGAGTATGAAAAGTGAAACGAAAATCATTTTTGAGAAGAAAAAATTTTTGTATGGGAGGGCCCCTGCTAGAACATTTTTCCCAAGTGCGTCGATTTTGGGTCGCCGACACAAGCTCGGGTCAAAAAATTTTTTTTTTCACGGTGACTCAAAACATCAATTTTAGACTCCCCTGAGTATGAAAAGTGAAACGAAAATCATTTTTGAGAAGAAAAAATTTTTGTATGGGAGGGCCCCTGCTAGAACATATTTCCCAAGTGCGTCGATTTTTGGGTCGCCGACACAAGCTCGGGTCAAAAAAATTTTTTTTTCTCGGTGACTCAAAACATCAATTTTAGACTCCCCTGAGTATGAAAAGTGAAACGAAAATCATTTTTGAGAAGAAAAAATTTTTGTATGGGAGGGCCCCTGCTAGAACATTTTTCCCAAGTGCGTCGATTTTGGGTCGCCGACACAAGCTCGGGTCAAAAAATTTTTTTTTTCACGGTGACTCAAAACATCAATTTTAGACTCCCCTGAGTATGAAAAGTGAAACGAAAATCATTTTTGAGAAGAAAAAATTTTTGTATGGGAGGGCCCCTGCTAGAACATTTTTCCCAAGTGAGTCGATTTTTGGGTCGCCGACACAAGCTCGGGTCAAAAAAATTTTTTTTTCTCGGTGACTCAAAACATCAATTTTAGACTCCCCTGAGTATGAAAAGTGAAACGAAAATCATTTTTGAGAAGAAAAAATTTTTGTATGGGAGGGCCCCTGCTAGAACATATTTCCCAAGTGCGTCGATTTTGGGTCGCCGACACAAGCTCGGGTCAAAAAAATTTTTTTTTCTCGGTGACTCAAAACATCAATTTTAGACTCCCCTGAGTATGAAAAGTGAAACGAAAATCATTTTTGAGAAGAAAAAAATTTGTATGGGAGGGCCCCTGCTAGAACATATTTCCCAAGTGCGTCGATTTTGGGTCGCCGACACAAGCTCGGGTCAAAAAAATTTTTTTTTCTCGGTGACTCAAAACATCAATTTTAGACTCCCCTGAGTATGAAAAGTGAAACGAAAATCATTTTTGAGAAGAAAAAATTTTTGTATGGGAGGGCCCCTGCTAGAACATATTTCCCAAGTGCGTCGATTTTGGGTCGCCGACACAAGCTCGGGTCAAAAAAATTTTTTTTTCACGGTGACTCAAAACATCAATTTTAGACTCCCCTGAGTATGAAAAGTGAAACGAAAATCATTTTTGAGAAGAAAAAAATTTTGTATGGGAGGGCCCCTGCTAGAACATTTTTCCCAAGTGCGTCGATTTTTGGGTCGCCGACACAAGCTCGGGTCAAAAAAATTTTTTTTTCTCGGTGACTCAAAACATCAATTTTAGACTCCCCTGAGTATGAAAAGTGAAACGAAAATCATTTTTGAGAAGAAAAAATTTTTGTATGGGAGGGCCCCTGCTAGAACATTTTTCCCAAGTGCGTCGATTTTGGGTCGCCGACACAAGCTCGGGTCAAAAAATTTTTTTTTTCACGGTGACTCAAAACATCAATTTTAGACTCCCCTGAGTATGAAAAGTGAAACGAAAATCATTTTTGAGAAGAAAAAATTTTTGTATGGGAGGGCCCCTGCTAGAACATTTTTCCCAAGTGAGTCGATTTTTGGGTCGCCGACACAAGCTCGGGTCAAAAAAATTTTTTTTTCACGGTGACTCAAAACATCAATTTTAGACTCCCCTGAGTATGAAAAGTGAAACGAAAATCATTTTTGAGAAGAAAAAAATTTTGTATGGGAGGGCCCCTGCTAGAACATTTTTCCCAAGTGCGTCGATTTTGGGTCGCCGACACAAGCTCGGGTCAAAAAAATTTTTTTTTCACGGTGACTCAAAACATCAATTTTAGACTCCCCTGAGTATGAAAAGTGAAACGAAAATCATTTTTGAGAAGAAAAAATTTTTGTATGGGAGGGCCCCTGCTAGAACATATTTCCCAAGTGCGTCGATTTTTGGGTCGCCGACACAAGCTCGGGTCAAAAAAATTTTTTTTTCACGGTGACTCAAAACATCAATTTTAGACTCCCCTGAGTATGAAAAGTGAAACGAAAATCATTTTTGAGAAGAAAAAATTTTTGTATGGGAGGGCCCCTGCTAGAACATTTTTCCCAAGTGCGTCGATTTTGGGTCGCCGACACAAGCTCGGGTCAAAAAATTTTTTTTTTCACGGTGACTCAAAACATCAATTTTAGACTCCCCTGAGTATGAAAAGTGAAACGAAAATCATTTTTGAGAAGAAAAAATTTTTGTATGGGAGGGCCCCTGCTAGAACATATTTCCCAAGTGCGTCGATTTTTGGGTCGCCGACACAAGCTCGGGTCAAAAAAATTTTTTTTTCTCGGTGACTCAAAACATCAATTTTAGACTCCCCTGAGTATGAAAAGTGAAACGAAAATCATTTTTGAGAAGAAAAAATTTTTGTATGGGAGGGCCCCTGCTAGAACATATTTCCCAAGTGCGTCGATTTTTGGGTCGCCGACACAAGCTCGGGTCAAAAAAATTTTTTTTTCACGGTGACTCAAAACATCAATTTTAGACTCCCCTGAGTATGAAAAGTGAAACGAAAATCATTTTTGAGAAGAAAAAATTTTTGTATGGGAGGGCCCCTGCTAGAACATTTTTCCCAAGTGCGTCGATTTTGGGTCGCCGACACAAGCTCGGGTCAAAAAATTTTTTTTTTCACGGTGACTCAAAACATCAATTTTAGACTCCCCTGAGTATGAAAAGTGAAACGAAAATCATTTTTGAGAAGAAAAAATTTTTGTATGGGAGGGCCCCTGCTAGAACATATTTCCCAAGTGCGTCGATTTTTGGGTCGCCGACACAAGCTCGGGTCAAAAAAATTTTTTTTTCTCGGTGACTCAAAACATCAATTTTAGACTCCCCTGAGTATGAAAAGTGAAACGAAAATCATTTTTGAGAAGAAAAAATTTTTGTATGGGAGGGCCCCTGCTAGAACATTTTTCCCAAGTGCGTCGATTTTGGGTCGCCGACACAAGCTCGGGTCAAAAAATTTTTTTTTTCACGGTGACTCAAAACATCAATTTTAGACTCCCCTGAGTATGAAAAGTGAAACGAAAATCATTTTTGAGAAGAAAAAATTTTTGTATGGGAGGGCCCCTGCTAGAACATATTTCCCAAGTGCGTCGATTTTTGGGTCGCCGACACAAGCTCGGGTCAAAAAAATTTTTTTTTCTCGGTGACTCAAAACATCAATTTTAGACTCCCCTGAGTATGAAAAGTGAAACGAAAATCATTTTTGAGAAGAAAAAATTTTTGTATGGGAGGGCCCCTGCTAGAACATTTTTCCCAAGTGCGTCGATTTTGGGTCGCCGACACAAGCTCGGGTCAAAAAATTTTTTTTTTCACGGTGACTCAAAACATCAATTTTAGACTCCCCTGAGTATGAAAAGTGAAACGAAAATCATTTTTGAGAAGAAAAAATTTTTGTATGGGAGGGCCCCTGCTAGAACATTTTTCCCAAGTGAGTCGATTTTTGGGTCGCGACACAAGCTCGGGTCAAAAAAAATTTTTTTTTCATGGTGACTCAAAACATCAATTTTAGACTCCCCTGAGTATGAAAAGTGAAACGAAAATCATTTTTGAGAAGAAAAAAATTTGTATGGGAGGGCCCCTGCTAGAACATTTTTCCCAAGTAAATTCGATTTTACCCGGTGAGTCAAAAAATTTTGAAAAAAATATTTTGCCAAAATCGTGTTCATTGCCTATTATAAGGGACCAGGTCAGCTCACACGCATTTTTGGAGACCATATGGAAAGTGCGTCTGGGATTGCGGAAATTAAGTTTAGAGTGTTAAATGATGGTTTCGCAATCCCGAAAGGCTCAAAATCCACCCTAAGGTCCCCTGGGTGAAATGTGGTTTCCAAGGTGTGAGCGCTATCGGTGATAGAGTTGGAATGTGATTTCCAGAGCGCAGGGCGACTGGGCTTAGAGCGAAAATCATAGACAAGGGTAAGTATTGGACTGAACGACTCGAAGCAAACGAAAATCATAGACAAGGGTAATGGACTGAACGACTCGAAGCAAACGAAAACCACACACAAGAGTAATGGACTGAACGAATCGAAGCAAACGAAAATCACATACAAGAGTAATGGACTGAACGAATCGAAGCAAACGAAAAACCACAGACAAGAGTAATGGAGTGAACGAATCGAAGCAAACGAAAACCAAAGACAAGAGTAATAGAGTGAACGAATCGAAGCAAACGAAAACCATGAACACAGGGATAACTGAGAACGAACCTACCTATCAGAGCATGTGAAAGCATGGACAAGAGTACTGAAAATCGGACCAAACCTCTAGAAGCACACGAAAATCATGGACAAGAGTACTCAAAAACACGGACCAAACCTATGGAAGCACACGAAAACCATGAACACAGGGATAACTGAGAACGAACCTACCTATCAGAGCATGTGAAAGCATGGACAAGAGTACTGAAAATCGGACCAAACCTCTAGAAGCACACGAAAATCATGGACAAGAGTACTCAAAAACACGGACCAAACCTATGGAAGCACACGAAAACCATGAACACAGGGATAACTGAGAACGAACCTACCTATCAGAGCATGTGAAAGCATGGACAAGAGT
>NW_026453523.1:180000-190000 GCF_943734755.1 Anopheles moucheti
GTTCCGCGATTGCCACGATCCGATGTCCGGGACCGTGCGGTGGGCCCACCTGACGTACCTACTCGCTCCCTCTGCGGCGGCATCAGCATCCCACGCCGACTGCCACTCGGCGATGGTCCGCTGCCGCTCCTCTATCCGGAGTTCGCCGCTGGTGCGCGTCCCTCGGCGACTGTGGACTCGGGTGTCCTCCTCCACTGCTCTGCAGATTGGCACGAGCCCAGCCAACAGCACAGCAGTCTCGTACCGGACCGTCGCGAACGCCCGCGCAACGCGAATCGCCGAAGATCGCTGGACCCGTTGTAGCAACCGGCGACACTCGCGATTCTTCAGAGCACCATGCCAGACCGGGGCGGCGTAGCGCATGACGGAGTCTGCGACTGCCGCCAGCAAACGAGACTTTGACGTCTTCGGCCCTCGGTGGTTCGGCATTAGGCGATTGACTGCCTGTGCTACCTGTGTCGCCTTCTCCGTGATCGCCGTCACGTGTGGCACCCAGGAGAGGTGGTCCTGGAGCCTCACCCCCAAGTATTTCAGGGTACGTGTGTATGGGACGACCACGCCGCCAACGGTGATACTGATCCCAACCGGAGGTTTTTTTAGACTGGAAATAATAGTCATTTCCGTCTTGGCGTGTGCCAGCTCCAAGTGGTGCTCGCGCAACCACCGGTCTACTGCTGACACCGCCTCCTCCGCTGTAGCTGCTGCTGATGTTGGAGTTGTGCCTGGTGCGAGAAGAACGAGATCGTCCGCGTAGCCAATGATCTCGGCACCAGGCGGCAGCGGGACGCTGAGCACGCCGTCATACATCACGTTCCACAGGGTCGGGCCCAGGATGGACCCCTGTGGAACCCCAGCAGAGATGGGACGTACGACGGGGCCCTCCCGTGTGTCGAACAGCAGCTCACGCCCCTGAAAGTATGACCGGATGATGTTAACAAGCAGTGACGGAACTCGTTTGGCGCGCAACGACTCGGCTATACACTGCCAGCTTGCCGTGTTGAAGGCGTTGCGGATATCCAACGCAACCACCATCAGGCAGCGCTTGTCTGCGGCGTTGGTGCGGCCAAATGACATGGCCCTTCTGCCCGCGTCGACAACGCGCTCGATCGCGCTGATCGTCGAGCGCCCCTTGCGGAAGCCGTACTGGGCGCCAGAGAGCTGCGGAGAGTCCACGTCCTCGAGGTGTAGGTTGAGGCGGTTCAAAATGAGCCTCTCCAGCACTTTGCCCAGTGCGTCCAGCATGCATAAAGGCCGGTAAGATGCGCTCTCGCCCGGAGGCTTGCCAGGCTTAGGTAGCAGCACCAGGCGCTGCCTCTTCCACTGCGGTGGAAACGTACCGCGGGTAAGGCAGTCCTGGTACACACGGCAGAAGACCTCCGGATACCTCCTGATCGCCGCCTTAACCGCAGCGTTCGGGATGCCGTCCAGGCCAGGGGCCTTCCTCGAGCTCATGTCGGCGACGATGGCCAACAGCTCGTCGCAGGTCACGTCAGCGACTGTGACCCCGTCCGAGTCAGCGTCGTCGTTCGCGTCAGGCCACGAGACCGGTGGATGGACCGGGAACAGGTCGGAGACGATCCGTTCCAGCTCGACACGGTCGGTCTCAGGCGGCACACGACTGCCACGCAGCCGAGACGTCACCACCCTGTATCCCGCACCGAACACGTTCTCCTCGGCGATGCTGATGAGGCTTTCGAACTCCTGCCGCTTGCTGGCTCGAATCGCCTTCTCGAGGTTGCGCTTCGCCGTGCGATGATCGGCCGCCGCGATGCTACGCCCCTCCAGGTCGATGGTGTGCCTGAGCCGCTCACGCGCAGCCAGACAAATCCCGCGTAGACGCTCCACTTCAGGCGACCACCAATATACATCTCGATGAGGATCGCTGTGTAGCCGAGAAACCCGCTGCATGGTGATGTCGCACGCTTCCGTAAGAGCGGACACCATGCCCGCATCAGTCGCAGCCAGCTCGACGAAGTTCACATCTTCAAGTGCGTGAAGGAAAGAGGCTTCGTTAAACTGCTTCGTCTTCCACCGCTTGCCAGCGCATGGCGCGCGCTGCCGGCTGGCCTGTGGATCACGCCGTGACGACCGCTGCGACTGACCCTGCTGAGAGTGCTGCGCATCCCTCTGCAACTGTACGGGTCCCTCCACCTCGAACCTGATGAGCTGGTGATCGGACCGGGGGAATGGGAGCACCTCCCAAGCCCCTGCCCTGACGATCGACGGGCTGGCAAAGGTGACATCAATCACGCTGGACACAGCTGCTCCTCTGCCGATGAACGTTGGCTCGTTACCTCGATTGAGCGTTGACAGCCCCATCCGCTCGACCAGGTTCCACAGCTCAATGCCGCGCGGTTCAGTCCTCGCGCTGCCCCACTCCGTGTGCCAGGCGTTGAAGTCGCCGGCAATGACGACTCGGGAGTGGGCAGCGGTCTCGAGTTCCACGGCTTCGAGGAACTGCTCGAACTCGCGCGTGGGACGACGTGGTGGCGCATAGCAGCAGATGAAAGTCACCCCAGCCACCTGGGCAGCCACCAGACCGGGCACTGCACTGCTCCACACCCGTTGTATTGGGTGTGATCCGGTGGCCACCACTGCAGTCCTCCTCGCCCCGTCGTATGCCCAGTTCCCATTGTGGGAGGGCGGCCTGTACATGTCCGACAGAAGCAGGACGTCGGCCCGATGTTCACGCGCTGCTTGCAGCGCAAGATCCTGCCCTGCCTGACAGTGGTCCACATTGAGCTGCAGCACCCTTACTGCGAAGAGGCTGCCGAGCGGACGCACGTACTATGGCCCACGCGGTGGGGACCACCGCAGACGGCACACTTCACCTCTGCGCTGCAGGTGCCGGCCCGATGACCGTCGACGCCGCAGCGAATGCAGACGTGTTGCCGATCAACGGTTGATCGGCAATCGCGCGCCACGTGACCGCGCTCCAGACAGCGGTAGCAACGAAGTCGCGCCGTTGGAGTGGCCGGAGCTTCCTTCGCCGTGCTTATGCAATCGCACAGCGCCATTCGCCGCCCCACGAGCTGCTTGGCGACCTTAGCCGGAAGGCGAACGCGAGCCCGCTTTGTGCCGTCCTGAAGCTGCCACATGCTGACGGACGCGATGCCAGCACAGCCCTGCAGCTCCTTGTCGAGCACCTCCTTTAGATCAGCCTCCTGCGCCAACGGGTCGACGTGGCAGACGATGAGCTCGCTCATCTCCGTGACCAGTCTGGCCACTCCAGCATCCCCGACAATTCGCTGCACGTCTCGCAGCACCAGAGCGGAATTTGCCGACCGACTCAGCTCCATCCGCAGGAGAGCTGCGTGTGTTCGGCGGCCAATAAGGATATGGCCCACCAAGTCTTTGTATTCCGCCTCCTCCTTAATTGTGCGCCGGATCTTCGCATAAACGGAGTCCCAGGTTTGGCCCTCCGCTGGCGCGACCTCCACCAAGTCCTGTCGCAAACGACGCGACTTTCGCTGCTGTTGTGGCTGCTGCGGACGCTGCTGCTGCTGCTGCAGTCGGCTGTGCAACAGCTGACCTTTCAGCTGCCACTGCTGCTGCTGACGTTGCTGTTGCGGCTGACCCATCTGTGGGGGGCGATGCACCATGCCCTCCTGATGCGATTGATGCCGCTGCTGCTGCTGTTGCTGGCACTGCTGCTGCACCTGCCGATGCTGCTGGGCCGGCTGCTGGCGTGCCGGCTTACGGCGCACCACTTCGGCCCAGGAGCCGCCTTCCTGGTCCGGAGACGGCACCACCGTAGCCGTCACCGCACCCGCTGCCTGTTGCTGCTGCTGTCTCTGCTGCTGGCTGCCCTGCTGATGGCGCTGCTGACGCTCCGCCTTCAGCTCCTCGCGAAGAGCAGCCACCTCCAACCAGGCCCGCTCTTCGCGTTGGCGTGCCTCCTCCTTCGTGGTCTTCAAGCTCTCCTTGGCCTCAGATGCCATCTCCTGCATCTGAGCGCGCAAGAGGGAGAGCTCCTGCCGAAGCGACCGGACCAGCTCGCGAAGCTCCTCATTCACTGCCTCGAAGCTTTGCGCCGTCAACGTACGGGGTGACGACTCAATCGCAGACATCGCAGACATCGTGGTGACTCTGGAGAGCACCACCTTCGGCTCTATTGTGCTGCTGAGCCGCGTATCGGTAGAGGTTGCTCGTCCTCTAAGCGGCCTAAGCGAACGCTGGTCGCTTGCCCCAGACCCTGATGACGTGGGCATGGTGGGAGGCTAATAACCTCCCACCTGGAGCAGGAATACGTCAGCCACGGACTCGCTGGGTGTTGAATTGGCAGGCGAGAGTGGTCAGGGTGATGTTACTCTACTCGTGGCAGCCTTTGCGTATTTATTGGGGTTTTTCCCGATTTTTTCCACGTGATTTTCTCAAAAAACCGGAATTCGAGCAGTTTCGAGCTCGATAAAAAATTCCGAATCGAGCAGATTCGAGCTGCCGATGCCCCCCCACAGCTTCCCCAAATTTTCTGCGTCCTTTCTTATTTCGAGCAGTTTTTCGAGTAGAAACCGCCAATTCAAAAAATTGTCTGTTGGGGACTGCTCACTTTTCAAAATTCGTCAGCTGGGTCATATGTGTCACCCGGATGTCACCAAAAAATGTCAAAAAATTTTTCCGCGATTTTCACTGTTTTTCCGTTTGGATCTTATCAAACACGTTAAAACAATTACAGCGGTGAAAACCGCACGCAAATCCGATAAAAACTCGCAGAGTTATAGGCGATTTTTTAATAAACACCGTCGCTCGAAAACACGTGCTCCGGCGGTAGCACCCCTTGCACTTTTTTGCCACGTTGTTTTCGGCAATTTTCGTCCGTTTTCCGTCCGGTTTTTTGCCTTAACGCGATCATGGGCACATAAACTATCGTTTTCGGCCACTTCCGGCCCGTGGGGACCGGAATTTTGCACAAATTCGCGACACGCACTGTTGTTGTTGTTGTTGTTGTTGTGTTTCTTTGCGCAAAATTGCAACTCCGTGTATTACTATAATTTTCGCTGGCAAACACTGTTTTTCAACAGAAAATCGTTTATTGGCACCTGATAAACGTATTTCACCGCAAACCGCGTTGAAAATGGCCTATTATAAGCGTTTTTCCGGCGGAAATAGTTCCCCATACAAAATGTATGGGGAAATGTTTATGCTTGTTTTCCGCGTTATTGCATCGATTTTGAAGCGGTTTTCGCACGAATCACTTAAAACGTACTCTTATCAACGATTTATCACCAAAGTCCAGTCGCTATAAGGGATTTTTGCACAAAAATTGTTATTCTCACTGCGGAGCAAACACACCATGTCTGAAGAGCTCGACTGCTCGAATACACACACACAGGGATAACTGGCTTGTGGCCGCCAAGCGTTCATAGCGACGTGGCTTTTTGATCCTTCGATGTCGGCTCTTCCTATCATTGTGAAGCAAAATTCACCAAGCGTAGGATTGTTCACCCTTTCAAGGGAACGTGAGCTGGGTTTAGACCGTCGTGAGACAGGTTAGTTTTACCCTACTGGTGTGTGCTGTTTGCCGCTATCTTAACGGAATTCCTGTGCAGTACGAGAGGAACCACAGGTACGGACCACTGGCTCAATACTAGTTCGACCGGACTTTGGTATGACGCTACGTCCGCTGGATTATGCCTGAACGCCTCTAAGGTCGTATCCAATCCGAGCTGATAGCGCTTCTCAAACCCATTAGGTGATCGGAAGCTAGCGGGCTTAACAACCCTCCGAGATCCGTCGGTGCTGCCCCGCGCACACTGACGTCTCATCCCCGCTATAGCACTAGACTGAGCCGCAACGGGCGGGAGCACGCTGCACGTGGAAGTACCTTACCACAGGGAACCCTGGTGGCTGTGTTTCCGTCGACCGTGGATACAACTAGTTTCGACACCTTCGACCGCCCGCAAACGACGGGACTACAGGCTGGGAGCTGCGAGTTGTAGAGATGCGTTCGCATCGATCCTCTCAGGCGACCCATGCTTGCTGGTGCTCGCGTTCACTTTGGGAATGGAGTGTTCGCGAGAGTGATTGTTGTGTTGTGTGTGTACAGTTGGTGCTTGCGTGCACTCCCATAGTGGAGTGTTCGCGAGCTTAAAACGCTAAGTCCCGATTAATACTCTCCTCGCAACATTATGTGCGTGGCTCCACGCCAAGTGGGATTAGCGGTGCGAAACGCGATTGGTAAAGTCGATGGTGATGTGCGTACCAACAGGCGATTTGTTAAGTCAAATGCGATCTGTGGTGCAACAGGCAATGTGTGTTTATTATCAGGTGTTGTTGGAAGTCAATACGATTTGACTTTCAAAAATTTTTCTAAGTCCCGATTTTTTTTCTCGTCGAGTAACTACAATGCACTATTTCTATCGCAGCGGACTTGTTGTTCATGGCCTTAATGATCGCGAACGAACACGTATTCGCAAAAAAATTTTTGTATGAAAAAGTCACCACTCGGGTACCTCCATACAAAAGTACCAAGTTCGGGTCGAGTGGTCGATGGACGTCGAAGGTGAAAATTTTTCATCATCGAAAATTTTTTCCAAAGTTGAAGCAAATGGGCCCTAGAGTATGAAAAGTGAAACCACGGATCGATTTGAGAAATAAAAATTTTTGTATGAGAAAGTCACCACTTGGGTACCTCCATACAAAAGTACCAAGTTCGGGTCGAGTGGTCGATGGACGTCGAAGGTGAAAATTTTTCATCATCGAAAATTTTTTCCAAAGTTGAAGCAAATGGGCCCTAGAGTATGAAAAGTGAAACCACGGATCGATTTGAGAAATAAAAATTTTTTGTATGGGAGGGCCCCTGCTAGAACATTTTTCCCAAGTGCGACCATTTTACCCAGTGAGTCAAAAAAAATTTTTTTCACGGTGACTCAAAACTTCAATATTAGACTCCCCTGAGTATGAAAAGTGAAACGAAAATCATTTTTGAGAAGAAAAAATTTTTGTATGGGAGGGCCCCTGCTAGAACATTTTTACCAAGTGCGACCATTTTACCCGGTGAGTCAAAAAAAAATTTTTGTATGGGAGGGCCCCTGCTAGAACATTTTTCCCAAGTGCGTCGATTTTGGGTCACCGACACAAGCTCGGGTCAAAAAATTTTTTTTTTCACCGTGACTCAAAACATCAATTTTAGACTCCCCTGAGTATGAAAAGTGAAACGAAAATCATTTTTGAGAAGAAAAAATTTTTGTATGGGAGGGCCCCTGCTAGAACATATTTCCCAAGTGCGTCGATTTTGGGTCGCCGACACAAGCTCGGGTCAAAAAAATTTTTTTTTCACGGTGACTCAAAACATCAATTTTAGACTCCCCTGAGTATGAAAAGTGAAACGAAAATCATTTTTGAGAAGAAAAAAATTTTGTATGGGAGGGCCCCTGCTAGAACATTTTTCCCAAGTGCGTCGATTTTGGGTCGCCGACACAAGCTCGGGTCAAAAAAATTTTTTTTTCACGGTGACTCAAAACATCAATTTTAGACTCCCCTGAGTATGAAAAGTGAAACGAAAATCATTTTTGAGAAGAAAAAATTTTTGTATGGGAGGGCCCCTGCTAGAACATATTTCCCAAGTGCGTCGATTTTTGGGTCGCCGACACAAGCTCGGGTCAAAAAAAATTTTTTTTCTCGGTGACTCAAAACATCAATTTTAGACTCCCCTGAGTATGAAAAGTGAAACGAAAATCATTTTTGAGAAGAAAAAATTTTTGTATGGGAGGGCCCCTGCTAGAACATTTTTCCCAAGTGCGTCGATTTTGGGTCGCCGACACAAGCTCGGGTCAAAAAATTTTTTTTTTCACGGTGACTCAAAACATCAATTTTAGACTCCCCTGAGTATGAAAAGTGAAACGAAAATCATTTTTGAGAAGAAAAAATTTTTGTATGGGAGGGCCCCTGCTAGAACATTTTTCCCAAGTGCGTCGATTTTGGGTCACCGACACAAGCTCGGGTCAAAAAATTTTTTTTTTCACGGTGACTCAAAACATCAATTTTAGACTCCCCTGAGTATGAAAAGTGAAACGAAAATCATTTTTGAGAAGAAAAAATTTTTGTATGGGAGGGCCCCTGCTAGAACATTTTTCCCAAGTGCGTCGATTTTGGGTCGCCGACACAAGCTCGGGTCAAAAAATTTTTTTTTTCACGGTGACTCAAAACATCAATTTTAGACTCCCCTGAGTATGAAAAGTGAAACGAAAATCATTTTTGAGAAGAAAAAATTTTTGTATGGGAGGGCCCCTGCTAGAACATTTTTCCCAAGTGAGTCGATTTTTGGGTCGCGACACAAGCTCGGGTCAAAAAAAATTTTTTTTTCATGGTGACTCAAAACATCAATTTTAGACTCCCCTGAGTATGAAAAGTGAAACGAAAATCATTTTTGAGAAGAAAAAAATTTGTATGGGAGGGCCCCTGCTAGAACATTTTTCCCAAGTAAATTCGATTTTACCCGGTGAGTCAAAAAATTTTGAAAAAAATATTTTGCCAAAATCGTGTTCATTGCCTATTATAAGGGACCAGGTCAGCTCACACGCATTTTTGGAGACCATATGGAAAGTGCGTCTGGGATTGCGGAAATTAAGTTTAGAGTGTTAAATGATGGTTTCGCAATCCCGAAAGGCTCAAAATCCACCCTAAGGTCCCCTGGGTGAAATGTGGTTTCCAAGGTGTGAGCGCTATCGGTGATAGAGTTGGAATGTGATTTCCAGAGCGCAGGGCGACTGGGCTTAGAGCGAAAATCATAGACAAGGGTAAGTATTGGACTGAACGACTCGAAGCAAACGAAAATCATAGACAAGGGTAATGGACTGAACGACTCGAAGCAAACGAAAACCACACACAAGAGTAATGGACTGAACGAATCGAAGCAAACGAAAATCACATACAAGAGTAATGGACTGAACGAATCGAAGCAAACGAAAAACCACAGACAAGAGTAATGGAGTGAACGAATCGAAGCAAACGAAAACCAAAGACAAGAGTAATAGAGTGAACGAATCGAAGCAAACGAAAACCATGAACACAGGGATAACTGAGAACGAACCTACCTATCAGAGCATGTGAAAGCATGGACAAGAGTACTGAAAATCGGACCAAACCTCTAGAAGCACACGAAAATCATGGACAAGAGTACTCAAAAACACGGACCAAACCTATGGAAGCACACGAAAACCATGAACACAGGGATAACTGAGAACGAACCTACCTATCAGAGCATGTGAAAGCATGGACAAGAGTACTGAAAATCGGACCAAACCTCTAGAAGCACACGAAAATCATGGACAAGAGTACTCAAAAACACGGACCAAACCTATGGAAGCACACGAAAACCATGAACACAGGGATAACTGAGAACGAACCTACCTATCAGAGCATGTGAAAGCATGGACAAGAGTACTGAAAATCGGACCAAACCTCTAGAAGCACACGAAAATCATGGACAAGAGTACTCAAAAACACGGACCAAACCTATGGAAGCACACGAAAACCATGAACACAGGGATAACTGAGAACGAACCTACCTATCAGAGCATGTGAAAGCATGGACAAGAGTACTGAAAATCGGACCAAACCTCTAGAAGCACACGAAAATCATGGACAAGAGTACTCAAAAACACGGACCAAACCTATGGAAGCACACGAAAACCATGAACACAGGGATAACTGAGAACGAACCTACCTATCAGAGCATGTGAAAGCATGGACAAGAGTACTGAAAATCGGACCAAACCTCTAGAAGCACACGAAAATCATGGACAAGAGTACTCAAAAACACGGACCAAACCTATGGAAGCACACGAAAACCATGAACACAGGGATAACTGAGAACGAACCTACCTATCAGAGCATGTGAAAGCATGGACAAGAGTACTGAAAATCGGACCAAACCTCTAGAAGCACACGAAAATCATGGACAAGAGTACTCAAAAACACGGACCAAACCTCTCGAAGCACACGAAAACCATAAACACAGGGATAACTGAGAACGAACCTACCTATCAGAGCATGTGAA
>NW_026453523.1:195000-197500 GCF_943734755.1 Anopheles moucheti
GGGAGTACCTGCACGTCTGCGGCTTCGCTTCGTCTCCGGAGTGTCCACGGTGCGTGGGGTCGGTCGAGTCGGTGGCCCACGTCTTGTTCGAGTGCCCCGTGTTCGAGGAGATCCGACGTGAGCTGTTGGGCTGGGGGACATCCGAATCGGTCCAGCTCAGCAACATGGCCGAGAAGCTGCTGGAGAGTGCGGAGTGGTGGGACCGCATTCAAAGGGCAGCGAAAAACATCACCACCGTGCTGCAACAGCTGTGGCGCGATGAGGAGGCCCTCGCCAGCGGTCGAGCGGAAGCGGCTTTCGCCGAGGACGAGGAAGTGGTCCTCGAAAGTGTGGCCGCACTCTTCGGCGAGGAAGTGGAAGACGTCTTCGTAGAAGACATCACGAGACGGGTAAATGAAACGCGAGCAGCGCGTCAACGGTCTGCCCGCAACAGACGGCTTCGCGGCAGGGCGGAGGATCGGGCGCGTGTGCGACTGGCTGCGGACGTCGCAGCAGCACTGGCCGCTCGGGATGACGAGGTACTGCGGGCGGCAGTAGAGGCGGAGCGCGAGGGCCTAGCTCCTCCTCCAATCCCTCGGCGGAGCAGGGGAGAACCACCTTCCCCTGAGACGATCAGAGTTCGCCATGAGAGGCGACTGTTCATGCAGCGAGTGTGGAGAGCTCGTGTCCGCGAAGAGGGTCCCTCGACAACGCGCCGTCGTCGGTCCATTCCGACGGAGGCGGATCTAATCCGGTCTCGGCGGAATAGACGAGAGAATGAAAGAAGACGTCGAGCTGCAGGTCGGCGATGGACAGCTGCGGAGGAGGCTTCCGCCAGCGAGGCGGAATGGTCCGATCGCTAGATTGCGAGCTAGCTTGAGAGCCTAAAGTGTTAAAATACGAGCGAGTCATGCGGACTCAGTTAGCGTACGCTTTCAATATGCGGGTAAAGGAAAGAGCAATTTAATAAAGAGATTGGGTAGGGACATCCGAAAGGGTTCATAATGACGCACGACAAATCCCTGGCGGGCGACGTCGTTCGTCAAGAGCGTGGGTTTACGCTATTGTTTTTAGAACATAATGTTTATGAACAATAAAACCTGCAATTGTTAAAAAAAACGAAGTGGAGCTTGCGGCTTAATTTGACTCAACACGGGAAAATTTACCAGGTCCGAACTTATCGAGGTAAGACAGATTGAGAGCTCTTTCTCAAATTTAAGGGTAGTGGTGCATGGCCGTTCTTAGTTCGTGGAATGATTTGTCTGGTTAATTCCGATAACGAACGCGACTCAAACAAGCTAACTAGAACGCTGTCAGCAGTGCACCTCCGGGCGCACCTGACGTCAAGGCCGGCGGCCCCTTCACGGGCGGTCGTCGGCCACGTTTGCCCTGCTTAGCGGGACAACTTGTGTTTAGCAAGGTGAGAATGAGCGATAACAGGTCCGTGATGCCCTTAGATGTTCTGGGCTGCACGCGTGCTACAATGTGAGCAGCAGCGTGTTCTCGCCAATTGGCGCCCCCATTCCGAGAGGAACGGGAAATCACCCAAATGCTCATTTAGTTGGGATTGGGGACTGCAACGGTCCCCATGAACCTGGAATTTCTAGTAAGTGCTAGTCATTAGCTAGCGCTGATTACGTCCCTGCCCTTTGTACACACCGCCCGTCGCTACTACCGATGGATTATTTAGTGAGGTCTCTGGAGGCACACCTTCCGCGGTTCCTTCGTGAGCTGCAGCTGGCATGGCCGAAGTTGACCGAACTTGATGATTTAGAGGAAGTAAAAGTCGTAACAAGGTTTCCGTAGGTGAACCTGCGGAAGGATCATTACCGATCAATACATATATGTTGTTGTGTGAGTTGGTTAGAGAGATAGAGAAACACGGTATCAGCAGAACAAACTGCTATGTTACCTTTTGGGGGCCGCGCACGCCAATTAGACCCGCGAGAGAGGTGTGTCTATACTACGATATTGAGCGTGCGCGACCGTAGGCCAGTGGCCTTCGTACCTGTGCGCACACTCCCAATGGCAGCCATCGAACGCGTAAAGTGTGTGACACATGGGCGAAGGTAAAGACCCACTAGAACATATTTAAACACTGGCCTCGAGCGAGAGAGAACCTAATCAAGAGAACGAAAGTTGTGCAAGATCGCGCCGATGCCGCCCACATCGCGCGTCGATCAATGGGAAGGAAGACCAATGGTCATCCTTGTCCACTCTGGACGGCTTCGAAGGAACCGAGAGGTGCACGGTTACGCTGTCCGGGGAACTTAAGTTGTGAGAGATGCACCTAGCGCATAACGAAAACATAGGAGACAGTTGAACATACCAAAACCCTAGGCAGGGGATCACTCGGCTCATGGATCGATGAAGACCGCAGCTAAATGCGCGTCAGAATGTGAACTGCAGGACACATGAACACCGACACGTTGAACGCATATGGCGCATCGGACGTTTAAACCCGACCGATGCACACATTCTTGAGTGCCTACCAATTCTTGTTACACACTATTCCATAACT
>NW_026453523.1:210000-215000 GCF_943734755.1 Anopheles moucheti
GGAAGGGCAGACCGCAGCCACGAGCGGTGTTGCTCGCACGAGTGGCGTTGGCACGGCCACGGCTGCGAAAGGAGCCACGATGGAGAGGCTCATCGAGCGTTTGGAGGACGAGCTATCCCTCCTCCGTGTTCAGCTGACGGAGCAAGCTGAGCAATACCGGAAAGACCTCGCGGCGATGCAGGAGTGCCATCGCCAGGAGGTGCTCCATCTGCGAGAGGAGAACCGTAAGGAGCGGGAGATGGTCTCTGGGCTCCTTACGCAACTGGTTGTTGCGCAGTCGCAGCAGCAACAGCAGCAGCAGCAGCAGCAGCAGCTGGCACAACAGCGAGAGGGTGCGGTGACGGCTACGGTGGTGCCGTCTCCGGACCAGGAAGGCGGCTCCTGGGCCGAGGTGGTGCGCCGTAAGTCGGCACGCCAGCAGCCGGCTCAGCAGCATCAGCAGCAGTGGCCGCAGCTCCCGCAACGGCAGCAGCCGCAGCGGCAACAGCAGCAACGTCCGCAGCAACATCAGAGCGGACAGCGTTCGGCTGGGCAGCCCCAGCAACAAAAGTGGCAATTGCAGGGCCAGTTGCTGAGAAAGCAGAACAAGCAGCAGCCACGCACGATGCCAGCAGCGGTGAAGAAGTCGCGGAAGCGGCCCGACACCATCGAGGTGATGCCAGCGGAGGGCGTCAGCTACCTCGACATGTATAGGGCGATTCGTACGAGCTCGCATCTCGACGGCATGCAGGAGAAGATCGGCGTCGGCAAGCGAACGCCGAAAGACACCTTGCGGCTGCCGCTGAGCCGTGATGCCGACAGCGCCGAGCTGTGCCAGCGTATCCGGCAAGCCATCGGAGACAAGGGTGCGGCGTCCGTGCGTACGGAGATGTCGATGGTGCTCATAACAAACATCGACTCCTTGGCGAGCGAGGACCAGCTGCGTCGGGCGGTGTTGACGGCTCTCGGCAAGGAGCATTCCGAGGCCACCTTCGACATGTGGGAGCGGCGAGACGGCACGAAGCGTGCTCGCGTTCGTCTGCCCCGGTCGGATGCGGAGCATCTGGCTGGGAAGCGCCTGCTCCTAGGACACACCTCCTGTTGGGTGTGGGAGGTCCCGAAAGCGTCGCTGGAGGAGAAGCGGTGCTTCCGATGTTTGGAGCGCGGCCACTTCGCCGGGCAGTGCTCGGGAGAGGACCGCAGCAAAGCGTGTATCCGGTGTGGCGCGGAAGGCCACAAGGCAGCGAGCTGCACTGGCGAGGCTCGCTGTTTGAAGTGTGGCGGCCCGCACTCGATTGCCGCAGCTTCGTGCAAAGCTGCAGCCACACGATGATGATAGAAGTGCTCCAGATAAATATCGGTAAGAGCAGGAGCGCTCAGGATCTTGCGCTCCAGCGGATGAGGGAGGAGGGAGCAGACGTGATGCTCATCACGGAGCTCTATGCTGTGCCGGCCAACAATGGGAACTGGGCATCCGACGACGCACTGAAGGCCGCGATCGTCACCAGTGGCCAACGGTTTCCCATACAGCGGGTGAGGAGCGTGCAGCATCCGGGCATCGTAGCTGCCGAGGTGGCGGGCATCGTTGTCATCTGCTGCTATATTCCGCCATCGCTCGGCCTCCCGGAGTTCGAGCAGCAGATGGACCGGCTGGAGGTACTTGCGCGAGGCCACCCTTGCGTGCTGATAGCTGGTGACTTCAACGCGTGGCATGGGGCCTGGGGGAGCGAGCGGGCCAACCTTAAGGGTGAGGCGCTCCTTCAGACGGTTACCAGCCTAGGATTGGAGGTCCTCAACCGCGGCACGGAGCCGACATTCCTGGGGAACGGTGTGGCTCGGCCCAGCAGAGTGGACGTCGCCTTCGCGAGTCCAACGCTCTGCCGATCGGATGGAGCAGCGGAGGACATCAGCTCCTGGCGGACGCTAGACCGCTACTCCTATAGCGACCACCGCTATATTCGGTTTGCGGTCGGGCAACAGCATCGTACAGGTCAGCGGCCCGGACGGGGCATTCATCAGCAGGAAGGTGTCGAAGTACGGGAGGCGGGTACTCGCTGGCGAACTCGCCAGTTTTGCCCCCGTACTTTCGAGCTGGCACTTGAGGCGACCCGTTTTGCCGATCGGGTGACCGATGCGGCAAGCCTGGGGATGGTGCTTACGGAGGCCTGCGACGCTACCATGGCGAGGATTGGGCAGTCGCAGCAGCAGAGGAGGAACTGCAACACATATTGGTGGACTCCGGATATCGAGGAGCTGACCGAGCGCTGCCGGTTGGCTCGGGAGCGACAGTTATTGGCCCTCGACGAGACGTCCGCCGAACTGGCTTCAGAGGAACATCAGGAGGCGCGTGCTGCCTTAAGGGTGGCAATTAAGGCCAGCAAGCAGCGCCAGTTCGATGAGTGGCTGCAGGCCCTGGCTGCAGATGAGACGGGACAGTGGTTCCGGCAAGTGCTTCTTCGGTTTCGGGGCAGCTGGACGGCGCGTGAACGCGATCCAGCGGTGTTGCAGCGGATCGTCGAGGAGCTGTTTCCGGAGCATCCCCCGGTCGAGTGGCCGGACGTCACGCCTTCGGAAGGGGACACTCCGGTCCGTCCGATCAGCTGCGCGGAGCTCCAGGCGATAGCGAGCGAGCTGCATCCGCGGAAGGCGCCTGGCCTCGATGGAGTACCGAACGCTGCGGTAACGGCTGCCATCCGGAAGTATCCGGAGCCATTCGCTGGTGTCTACCAGCGCTGCTTGGACACCGGCGAAATACCACGCGAATGGAAAAGGCAGAAGCTGGTGCTGTTGCCTAAGCCGGGTAAGCCGCCGGGCGAAGCCTCGTCCTGCCGCCCGATCTGCTTGATCGACAACCCGGCGAAGGTCTTCGAGAGGACTACGCTGGACAGACTCAACGAGCACCTGGAGGATCCGGAGGCACCTCGGCTGGCCGAGAACCAGTTCGGTTTCCGGAAGCAGCGGAGCACCCTGCAGGCGATCCAGCTGGTGGTGGAAGCAGGCGAGCGCGCGATGTCCTACGGACGGACTAACAACCGGGATAAGCGCTGTCTGCTGGTTGTGGCGTTGGACGTCAGAAACGCCTTTAACACCGCCAGCTGGCAGGCGATAGCGATGGCCCTGCGTGAGAAGGAGGTTCCAGCGCAGCTGCAACTCCTGCTCCGCGACTATTTCACCGACAGGGAGCTGGTGTACGACACCCACGACGGCCCGGTGTCACGTCGGGTGACGGCAGGCGTTCCACAGGGGTCAATCCTTGGCCCGACTCTGTGGAACGTTATGTACGACGGCGTTCTGCGGATCCAGCTCCCTGAAGGGGCCACCATCGTCGGCTTTGCCGATGACATCGCCATCCTGGCCGAGGGCTGCACACCCGAGGAGTCGGCGACGGTCGCGGAGGCTGCGATCGACGCGGTGATGGGGTGGCTCGAGGCACGTCACCTTAGTCTCGCCCCCCACAAAACCGAGGTGGTTCTGATATCGAGTCTGCGTCGAGGACGTTTGGAAATTCCTGTGCGCGTCGGCGAAGTGGTCTGCACGTCAAAGCGATCGATACGCTACCTGGGGGTACAACTCCACGAGAAACTCTCGTGGAAACCGCACGTGGAAGCGGCCGCGGACAAGGCCCTCCGTGCGGTGGCGGTGGTTACCTCGGTGATGAGGAACCACAGCGGCCCCCAGGTGGCCAAGCGGCGGTTGCTGGCAGGAGTCGCTGAGTCGGTGATCCGGTACGCCTCGCCCATCTGGGCTAAGGCGACAGACATGCAGTGGTGCCGAAGACGACTGGCCCAGGTCCAGAAGCCACTGGCACGTGGGGTATCGAGTTCGTTCCGCTCGGTATCCTACGAGGTGTCAGTGGTGATGGCTGGTTTGGTGCCGTACTGGCTGGTCGTCAACGAGGACGCAAGGTGCCATAGCAGGCTGCTGGTCGAGCCTGGCGCCAGCAGGAAGGAGGTACGAGCGGCGGAGCGAGCAGCCACGATGCTGCAATGGCAGGACGCCTGGGACCGTGCGGCGGCAACACCATCGGCCAGCCGCTACTTGACGTGGGCGCACGGGATGATTCCCGACCTGCACCGGTGGACGGGACGAAAGCACGGGAAGGTGGACTTCCACCTTTCGCAGGTGCTCTCCGGACACGGATTCTTCCGGGAGTACCTGCACGTCTGCGGCTTCGCTTCGTCTCCGGAGTGTCCACGGTGCGTGGGGTCGGTCGAGTCGGTGGCCCACGTCTTGTTCGAGTGCCCCGTGTTTGAGGAGATCCGACGTGAGCTGCTGGGCTGGGGGACACCCGAGTCGGTCCAGCTTAACAACATCGCAGAGAAGCTGCTGGAGAGTGCGGAGTGGTGGGACCGCATTCAGAAAGCAGCAAAGACCATCACCACAGTGCTTCAACAGCTGTGGCGCGATGAGGAAGCGCTCACCAATGGTCGAACGGAAGCGGCTTTCGCCGAGGACGAGGAAGTGGTCCTCGAAAGTGTGGCCGCACTCTTCGGTGAGGAGATGGACGACGTCATCATCGAAGACATCACGCGGCGCGTGAACGAGTCGCGAGCAGCGCGTCAGCGATCTGCCCGCAACCGACGGCTTCGCGGCAGAGCGGAGGATCGGGCGCGAGTGCGACTGGCTGCGGACGTCGCAGCAGCACTGGCCGCCCGAGATGACGAGATACTGCGGACGGCAGTAGAGGCGGAGCGAGCGGGCCTAGCTCCTCCTCCCATACCTAGGCGTAGCAGAGGGGGACCACCTTCCCCTGAAACGGTTAGAATTCGCCATGAGCGGCGTCTATTCATGCAGCGCGCATGGCGAGCTCGGGTCCAGGCTGAGGGACCCTCGACGACGCGCCGCCGTCGGACCGCGCCTACGGAGGCGGACCTGATAAGGTCTCGGCGGAACAGACGCGAAAACGAAAGGCGCCGTCGTGCTTTGGCTGCAGGCCGACGATGGACACCCGCGGAGGAGGCTGCCGCCAGCGAGGCGGAATGGTCAGATCGATAGATGTCGGGTTGACTTCTTGAGATCTC
>NW_026453523.1:222500-225458 GCF_943734755.1 Anopheles moucheti
CGAAAATCATTTTTGAGAAGAAAAAATTTTTGTATGGGAGGGCCCCTGCTAGAACATATTTCCCAAGTGCGTCGATTTTGGGTCGCCGACACAAGCTCGGGTCAAAAAAATTTTTTTTTCACGGTGACTCAAAACATCAATTTTAGACTCCCCTGAGTATGAAAAGTGAAACGAAAATCATTTTTGAGAAGAAAAAATTTTTGTATGGGAGGGCCCCTGCTAGAACATATTTCCCAAGTGCGTCGATTTTGGGTCGCCGACACAAGCTCGGGTCAAAAAAATTTTTTTTTCACGGTGACTCAAAACATCAATTTTAGACTCCCCTGAGTATGAAAAGTGAAACGAAAATCATTTTTGAGAAGAAAAAAATTTTGTATGGGAGGGCCCCTGCTAGAACATATTTCCCAAGTGCGTCGATTTTTGGGTCGCCGACACAAGCTCGGGTCAAAAAAATTTTTTTTTTCTCGGTGACTCAAAACATCAATTTTAGACTCCCCTGAGTATGAAAAGTGAAACGAAAATCATTTTTGAGAAGAAAAAATTTTTGTATGGGAGGGCCCCTGCTAGAACATTTTTCCCAAGTGCGTCGATTTTTGGGTCGCCGACACAAGCTCGGGTCAAAAAAATTTTTTTTTCTCGGTGACTCAAAACATCAATTTTAGACTCCCCTGAGTATGAAAAGTGAAACGAAAATCATTTTTGAGAAGAAAAAATTTTTGTATGGGAGGGCCCCTGCTAGAACATATTTCCCAAGTGCGTCGATTTTGGGTCGCCGACACAAGCTCGGGTCAAAAAAATTTTTTTTTCACGGTGACTCAAAACATCAATTTTAGACTCCCCTGAGTATGAAAAGTGAAACGAAAATCATTTTTGAGAAGAAAAAAATTTTGTATGGGAGGGCCCCTGCTAGAACATATTTCCCAAGTGCGTCGATTTTTGGGTCGCCGACACAAGCTCGGGTCAAAAAAATTTTTTTTCTCGGTGACTCAAAACATCAATTTTAGACTCCCCTGAGTATGAAAAGTGAAACGAAAATCATTTTTGAGAAGAAAAAATTTTTGTATGGGAGGGCCCCTGCTAGAACATTTTTCCCAAGTGCGTCGATTTTGGGTCGCCGACACAAGCTCGGGTCAAAAAAATTTTTTTTCTCGGTGACTCAAAACATCAATTTTAGACTCCCCTGAGTATGAAAAGTGAAACGAAAATCATTTTTGAGAAGAAAAAAATTTTTGTATGGGAGGGCCCCTGCTAGAACATTTTTCCCAAGTGCGTCGATTTTGGGTCGCCGACACAAGCTCGGGTCAAAAAAATTTTTTTTTTCATGGTGACTCAAAACATCAATTTTAGACTCCCCTGAGTATGAAAAGTGAAACGAAAATCATTTTTGAGAAGAAAAAATTTTTGTATGGGAGGGCCCCTGCTAGAACATTTTTCCCAAGTGAGTCGATTTTTGGGTCGCGACACAAGCTCGGGTCAAAAAAATTTTTTTTTCTCGGTGACTCAAAACATCAATTTTAGACTCCCCTGAGTATGAAAAGTGAAACGAAAATCATTTTTGAGAAGAAAAAATTTTTGTATGGGAGGGCCCCTGCTTAGAACATTTTTCCAAGTGCGTCGATTTTGGGTCGCCGACACAAGCTCGGGTCAAAAAAATTTTTTTTTCATGGTGACTCAAAACATCAATTTTAGACTCCCCTGAGTATGAAAAGTGAAACGAAAATCATTTTTGAGAAGAAAAAATTTTTGTATGGGAGGGCCCCTGCTAGAACATTTTTCCCAAGTGAGTCGATTTTTGGGTCGCGACACAAGCTCGGGTCAAAAAAAATTTTTTTTCATGGTGACTCAAAACATCAATTTTAGACTCCCCTGAGTATGAAAAGTGAAACGAAAATCATTTTGAGAAGAAAAAAATTTGTATGGGAGGGCCCCTGCTAGAACATTTTTCCCAAGTGAGTCGATTTTTGGGTCGCGACACAAGCTCGGGTCAAAAAAAATTTTTTTTTCATGGTGACTCAAAACATCAATTTTAGACTCCCCTGAGTATGAAAAGTGAAACGAAAATCATTTTTGAGAAGAAAAAAATTTGTATGGGAGGGCCCCTGCTAGAACATTTTTCCAAGTAAATTCGATTTTACCCGGTGAGTCAAAAAATTTTGAAAAAATATTTTGCCAAAATCGTGTTCATTGCCTATTATAAGGGACCAGGTCAGCTCACACGCATTTTTGGAGACCATATGGAAAGTGCGTCTGGGATTGCGGAAATTAAGTTTAGAGTGTTAAATGATGGTTTCGCAATCCCGAAAGGCTCAAAATCCACCCTAAGGTCCCCTGGGTGAAATGTGGTTTCCAAGGTGTGAGCGCTATCGGTGATAGAGTTGGAATGTGATTTCCAGAGCGCAGGGCGACTGGGCTTAGAGCGAAAATCATAGACAAGGGTAAGTATTGGACTGAACGACTCGAAGCAAACGAAAATCATAGACAAGGGTAATGGACTGAACGACTCGAAGCAAACGAAAACCACATACAAGAGTAATGGACTGAACGAATCGAAGCAAACGAAAATCACATACAAGAGTAATGGACTGAACGAATCGAAGCAAACGAAAAACCACAGACAAGAGTAATGGAGTGAACGAATCGAAGCAACGAAAACCAAAGACAAGAGTAATAGAGTGAACGAATCGAAGCAAACGAAAACCATGAACACAGGGATAACTGAGAACGAACCTACCTATCAGAGCATGTGAAAGCATGGACAAGAGTACTGAAAATCGGACCAAACCTCAAGAAGCACACGAAAATCTGGACAAGAGTACTCAAAAACACGGACCAAACCTATCGAAGCTCACGAAAACATGAACACAGGGATAACTGAAAACGAACCGAACCTCTCGTAGCAAACGAAAAACATGGACAAAATTATTCGAAACGAACCGAAGCTCGATGCGAAAAACATGG
>NW_026453524.1:0-2500 GCF_943734755.1 Anopheles moucheti
TTGTACCCCCAGGTAGCGTATCGATCGCTTTGACGTGCAGACCACTTCGCCGACGCGCACAGGAATTTCCAAACGTCCTCGACGCAGACTCGATATCAGAACCACCTCGGTTTTGTGGGGGGCGAGACTAAGGTGACGTGCCTCGAGCCACCCCATCACCGCGTCGATCGCAGCCTCCGCGACCGTCGCCGACTCCTCGGGTGTGCAGCCCTCGGCCAGGATGGCGATGTCATCGGCAAAGCCGACGATGGTGGCCCCTTCAGGGAGCTGGATCCGCAGAACGCCGTCGTACATAACGTTCCACAGAGTCGGGCCAAGGATTGACCCCTGTGGAACGCCTGCCGTCACCCGACGTGACACCGGGCCGTCGTGGGTGTCGTACACCAGCTCCCTGTCGGTGAAATAGTCGCGGAGCAGGAGTTGCAGCTGCGCTGGAACCTCCTTCTCACGCAGGGCCATCGCTATCGCCTGCCAGCTGGCGGTGTTAAAGGCGTTTCTGACGTCCAACGCCACAACCAGCAGACAGCGCTTATCCCGGTTGTTAGTCCGTCCGTAGGACATCGCGCGCTCGCCTGCTTCCACCACCAGCTGGATCGCCTGCAGGGTGCTCCGCTGCTTCCGGAATCCGAACTGGTTCTCGGCCAGCCGAGGTGCCTCCGGATCCTCCAGGTGCTCGTTGAGTCTGTCCAGCGTAGTCCTCTCGAAGACCTTCGCCGGATTGTCGATCAAGCAGATCGGGCGGCAGGACGAGGCTTCGCCCGGCGGCTTACCCGGCTTAGGCAACAGCACCAGCTTCTGCCTTTTCCATTCGCGTGGTATTTCGCCGGTGTCCAAGCAGCGCTGGTAGACACCAGCGAATGGCTCCGGATACTTCCGGATGGCAGCCGTTACCGCAGCGTTCGGTACTCCATCGAGGCCAGGCGCCTTCCGCGGATGCAGCTCGCTCGCTATCGCCTGGAGCTCCGCGCAGCTGATCGGACGGACCGGAGTGTCCCCTTCCGAAGGCGTGACGTCCGGCCACTCGACCGGGGGATGCTCCGGAAACAGCTCCTCGACGATCCGCTGCAACACCGCTGGATCGCGTTCACGCGCCGTCCAGCTGCCCCGAAACCGCAGAAGGACCTGCCGGAACCACTGTCCCGTCTCGTCCGCGGCTAGGGCCTGCAGCCACTCATCGAACTGGCGCTGCTTGCTGGCCTTAATTGCCACCCTTAAGGCAGCACGCGCCTCCTGATGTTCCTCTGAAGCCAGTTCGGCGGACGTCTCGTCGAGGGCCAATAACTGTCGCTCCCGAGCCAACCGGCAGCGCTCGGTCAGCTCCTCGATATCCGGAGTCCACCAATATGTGTTGCAGTTCCTCCTCTGCTGCTGCGACTGCCCAATCCTCGCCATGGTAGCGTCGCAGGCCTCCGTAAGCACCATCCCCAGGCTTGCCGCATCGGTCACCCGATCGGCAAAACGGGTCGCCTCAAGTGCCAGCTCGAAAGTACGGGGGCAAAACTGGCGAGTTCGCCAGCGAGTACCCGCCTCCCGTACTTCGACACCTTCCTGCTGATGAATGCCCCGTCCGGGCCGCTGACCTGTACGATGCTGTTGCCCGACCGCAAACCGAATATAGCGGTGGTCGCTATAGGAGTAGCGGTCTAGCGTCCGCCAGGAGCTGATGTCCTCCGCTGCTCCATCCGATCGGCAGAGCGTTGGACTCGCGAAGGCGACGTCCACTCTGCTGGGCCGAGCCACACCGTTCCCCAGGAATGTCGGCTCCGTGCCGCGGTTGAGGACCTCCAATCCTAGGCTGGTAACCGTCTGAAGGAGCGCCTCACCCTTAAGGTTGGCCCGCTCGCTCCCCCAGGCCCCATGCCACGCGTTGAAGTCACCAGCTATCAGCACGCAAGGGTGGCCTCGCGCAAGTACCTCCAGCCGGTCCATCTGCTGCTCGAACTCCGGGAGGCCGATCGATGGCGGAATATAGCAGCAGATGACAACGATGCCCGCCACCTCGGCAGCTACGATGCCCGGATGCTGCACGCTCCTCACCCGCTGTATGGGAAACCGTTGGCCACTGGTGACGATCGCGGCCTTCAGTGCGTCGTCGGATGCCCAGTTCCCATTGTTGGCCGGCACAGCATAGAGCTCCGTGATGAGCATCACGTCTGCTCCCTCCTCCCTCATCCGCTGGAGCGCAAGATCCTGAGCGCTCCTGCTCTTACCGATATTTATCTGGAGCACTTCTATCATCATCGTGTGGCTGCAGCTTTGCACGAAGCTGCGGCAATCGAGTGCGGGCCGCCACACTTCAAACAGCGAGCCTCGCCAGTGCAGCTCGCTGCCTTGTGGCCTTCCGCGCCACACCGGATACACGCTTTGCTGCGGTCCTCTCTCGAGCACTGCCCGGCGAAGTGGCCGCGCTCCAAACATCGGAAGCACCGCTTCTCCTCCAGCGACGCTTTCGGGACCTCCCACACCCAACAGGAGGTGTGTCCTAGGAGCAGGCGCTTCC
>NW_026453524.1:7500-10000 GCF_943734755.1 Anopheles moucheti
ACGAGAGGTTCGTTTTCAGTTATCCCTGTGTTCATGGTTTTCGTGAGCTTCGATAGGTTTGGTCCGTGTTTTTGAGTACTCTTGTCCATGATTTTCGTGTGCTTCTTGAGGTTTGGTCCGATTTTCAGTACTCTTGTCCATGCTTTCACATGCTCTGATAGGTTCACAGTCAGTTTTCAGTTATCCCTGTGTTCATGGTTTTCGTGTGCTTCGACAGGTTTGGTCCGTGTTATTGAGTACTCTTGTCCATGATTTTCGTGTGCTTCTTGAGGTTTGGTCCGATTTTCAGTACTCTTGTCCATGCTTTCACATGCTCTGATAGGTTCACAGTCAGTTTTCAGTTATCCCTGTGTTCATGGTTTTCGTGTGCTTCGACAGGTTTGGTCCGTGTTTTTGAGTACTCTTGTCCATGATTTTCGTGTGCTTCTAGAGGTTTGGTCCGATTTTCAGTACTCTTGTCCATGCTTTCACATGCTCTGATAGGTAGGTTCGTTCTCAGTTATCCCTGTGTTCATGGTTTTCGTGTGCTTCGAGAGGTTTGGTCCGATTTTCAGTACTCTTGTCCATGACTTTCGTTTGCTTCGATTCGTTCACTCTATTACTCTTGTCTGTGGTTTTCGTTTGCTTCGATTCGTTCAGTCCATTACTCTTGTATGTGATTTTCGTTTGCTTCGATTTGTTCAGTCCATTACTCTTGTGTGTGGTTTTCGTTTGCTTCGAGTCGTTCAGTCCATTACCCTTGTCTATGATTTTCGTTTGCTTCGAGTCGTTCAGTCCAATACTTACCCTTGTCTATGATTTTCGCTCTAAGCCCAGTCGCCCTGCGCTCTGGAAATCACATTCCAACTCTATCACCGATAGCGCT
The DNA here is from genome assembly GCF_943734755.1 of Anopheles moucheti. Lineage (NCBI taxonomy): Eukaryota > Metazoa > Arthropoda > Insecta > Diptera > Culicidae > Anopheles > Anopheles moucheti. Next base: position 8,366 of record NW_026453524.1, read on the forward strand.
CACACCTTGGAAACCACATTTCACCCAGGGGACCTTAGGGTGGATTTTGAGCCTTTCGGGATTGCGAAACCATCATTTAACACTCTAAACTTAATTTCCGCAATCCCAGACGCACTTTCCATATGGTCTCCAAAAATGCGTGTGAGCTGACCTGGTCCCTTATAATAGGCAATGAACACGATTTTGGCAAAATATTTTTTTCAAAATTTTTTGACTCACCGGGTAAAATCGAATTTACTTGGGAAAAATGTTCTAGCAGGGGCCCTCCCATACAAATTTTTTTCTTCTCAAAAATGATTTTCGTTTCACTTTTCATACTCAGGGGAGTCTAAAATTGATGTTTTGAGTCACCATGAAAAAAAAATTTTTTTTGACCCGAGCTTGTGTCGCGACCCAAAAATCGACTCACTTGGGAAAAATGTTCTAGCAGGGGCCCTCCCATACAAAAATTTTTTCTTCTCAAAAATGATTTTCGTTTCACTTTTCATACTCAGGGGAGTCTAAAATTGATGTTTTGAGTCACCGAGAAAAAAAAATTTTTTTGACCCGAGCTTGTGTCGGCGACCCAAAAATCGACGCACTTGGGAAAAATGTTCTAGCAGGGGCCCTCCCATACAAAAATTTTTTCTTCTCAAAAATGATTTTCGTTTCACTTTTCATACTCAGGGGAGTCTAAAATTGATGTTTTGAGTCACCGTGAAAAAAAAAATTTTTTGACCCGAGCTTGTGTCGGCGACCCAAAATCGACGCACTTGGGAAATATGTTCTAGCAGGGGCCCTCCCATACAAAAATTTTTTCTTCTCAAAAATGATTTTCGTTTCACTTTTCATACTCAGGGGAGTCTAAAATTGATGTTTTGAGTCACCGTGAAAAAAAAATTTTTTTGACCCGAGCTTGTGTCGGCGACCCAAAATCGACGCACTTGGGAAATATGTTCTAGCAGGGGCCCTCCCATACAAAAATTTTTTCTTCTCAAAAATGATTTTCGTTTCACTTTTCATACTCAGGGGAGTCTAAAATTGATGTTTTGAGTCACCGAGAAAAAAAAAATTTTTTGACCCGAGCTTGTGTCGGCGACCCAAAATCGACGCACTTGGGAAAAATGTTCTAGCAGGGGCCCTCCCATACAAAAATTTTTTCTTCTCAAAAATGATTTTCGTTTCACTTTTCATACTCAGGGGAGTCTAAAATTGATGTTTTGAGTCACCGAGAAAAAAAAATTTTTTTGACCCGAGCTTGTGTCGGCGACCCAAAATCGACGCACTTGGGAAAAATGTTCTAGCAGGGGCCCTCCCATACAAAAATTTTTTTTTGACTCACCGGGTAAAATGGTCGCACTTGGTAAAAATGTTCTAGCAGGGGCCCTCCCATACAAAAATTTTTTCTTCTCAAAAATGATTTTCGTTTCACTTTTCATACTCAGGGGAGTCTAATATTGAAGTTTTGAGTCACCGTGAAAAAAATTTTTTTTTGACTCACTGGGTAAAATGGTCGCACTTGGGAAAAATGTTCTAGCAGGGGCCCTCCCATACAAAAATTTTTTCTTCTCAAAAATGATTTTCGTTTCACTTTTCATACTCAGGGGAGTCTAAAATTGATGTTTTGAGTCACCGAGAAAAAAAAATTTTTTTGAC
>NW_026453524.1:30000-32500 GCF_943734755.1 Anopheles moucheti
AACGAGCTTTTCCAATTCTTGTGTCCGACTGGCGAACGTTCTGTTGCGTTATAAACTTCGCGGTACTTGCCACCGGGTATGGTGTCCGTACAACCTTCTGAGAAATAGCCGGCGCGATCGACGGGATTAACCGACAATGCAGCGCTGGCTCTTGATCGGGCAATTTACGGGCTTTATCGGGCAATTTACGGGCTTGATGGTGCGACTTACGGGCCTGATAGTGCGACTAACGGGCTTGATAGGGCAATTTACGGGCTTTTTGGTGCGAATTACGGGCTTTTTGGTGCGACTTATGGGCTTGATAGGGCAATTTACGGGCTTTTTGGTGCGACTTATGGGCTTGATAGGGTAATTTACGGGCTTGTTGGTGCGACTTATGGGCCTGATAGTGCGACTAACGGGCTTGATAGGGCAATTTACGGGCTTTTTGGTGCGACTTACGGGCCTGATAGTGCGACTTATGGGCCTGATAGTGCGACTAACGGGCTTTGATAGTGCGACCAACGGGCTTGATAGTGCGACCTATGGGCTTGATAGTGCGACTAACGGGCTTGATAGTGCGACTTATGGGCTTGATAGTGCGACTTATGGGCTTGATAGTGCGACTTACGGGCTTGCTTTTCCATGTTTTTCGCATCGAGCTTCGGTTCGTTTCGAATAATTTTGTCCATGTTTTTCGTTTGCTACGAGAGGTTCGTTTTCAGTTATCCCTGTGTTCATGGTTTTCGTGAGCTTCGATAGGTTTGGTCCGTGTTTTTGAGTACTCTTGTCCATGATTTTCGTGTGCTTCTTGAGGTTTGGTCCGATTTTCAGTACTCTTGTCCATGCTTTCACATGCTCTGATAGGTTCACAGTCAGTTTTCAGTTATCCCTGTGTTCATGGTTTTCGTGTGCTTCGACAGGTTTGGTCCGTGTTATTGAGTACTCTTGTCCATGATTTTCGTGTGCTTCTTGAGGTTTGGTCCGATTTTCAGTACTCTTGTCCATGCTTTCACATGCTCTGATAGGTTCACAGTCAGTTTTCAGTTATCCCTGTGTTCATGGTTTTCGTGTGCTTCGACAGGTTTGGTCCGTGTTTTTGAGTACTCTTGTCCATGATTTTCGTGTGCTTCTAGAGGTTTGGTCCGATTTTCAGTACTCTTGTCCATGCTTTCACATGCTCTGATAGGTAGGTTCGTTCTCAGTTATCCCTGTGTTCATGGTTTTCGTGTGCTTCGAGAGGTTTGGTCCGATTTTCAGTACTCTTGTCCATGACTTTCGTTTGCTTCGATTCGTTCACTCTATTACTCTTGTCTGTGGTTTTCGTTTGCTTCGATTCGTTCAGTCCATTACTCTTGTATGTGATTTTCGTTTGCTTCGATTTGTTCAGTCCATTACTCTTGTGTGTGGTTTTCGTTTGCTTCGAGTCGTTCAGTCCATTACCCTTGTCTATGATTTTCGTTTGCTTCGAGTCGTTCAGTCCAATACTTACCCTTGTCTATGATTTTCGCTCTAGCCCAGTCGCCCTGCGCTCTGGAAATCACATTCCAACTCTATCACCGATAGTGCTCACACCTTGGAAACCACATTTCACCCGGGGAACCTTAGGGTGGATTTTGAGCCTTTCGGGATTGCGAAACCATCATTTAACACTCTAAACTTAATTTCCGCAATCCCAGACGCACTTTCCATATGGTCTCCAAAAATGCGTGTGAGCTGACCTGGTCCCTTATAATAGGCAATGAACACGATTTTGGAAAAATATTTTTTTCAAAATTTTTTGACTCACCGGGTAAAATCGAATTTACTTGGGAAAAATGTTCTAGCAGGGGCCCTCCCATACAAATTTTTTTCTTCTCAAAAATGATTTTCGTTTCACTTTTCATACTCAGGGGAGTCTAAAATTGATGTTTTGAGTCACCATGAAAAAAAAATTTTTTTTGACCCGAGCTTGTGTCGCGACCCAAAAATCGACTCACTTGGGAAAAATGTTCTAGCAGGGGCCCTCCCATACAAAAAATTTTTCTTCTCAAAAATGATTTTCGTTTCACTTTTCATACTCAGGGGAGTCTAAAATTGATGTTTTGAGTCACCGAGAAAAAAAAATTTTTTTGACCCGAGCTTGTGTCGGCGACCCAAAATCGACGCACTTGGTAAAAATGTTCTAGCAGGGGCCCTCCCATACAAAAATTTTTTCTTCTCAAAAATGATTTTCGTTTCACTTTTCATACTCAGGGGAGTCTAATATTGAAGTTTTGAGTCACCGTGAAAAAAATTTTTTTTTTGACTCACCGGGTAAAATGGTCGCACTTGGTAAAAATGTTCTAGCAGGGGCCCTCCCATACAAAAAATTTTTATTTCTCAAATCGATCCGTGGTTTCACTTTTCATACTCTAGGGCCCATTTGCTTCAACTTTGGAAAAAATTTTCGATGATGAAAAATTTTCACCTTCGACGTCCATCGACCACTCGACCCGAACTTGGTACTTTTGTATGGAGGTACCCGAGTGGTGACTTTTTC
>NW_026453524.1:42500-45000 GCF_943734755.1 Anopheles moucheti
TGCTTCTAGAGGTTTGGTCCGATTTTCAGTACTCTTGTCCATGCTTTCACATGCTCTGATAGGTAGGTTCGTTCTCAGTTATCCCTGTGTTCATGGTTTTCGTGTGCTTCCATAGGTTTGGTCCGTGTTTTTGAGTACTCTTGTCCATGATTTTCGTGTGCTTCTAGAGGTTTGGTCCGATTTTCAGTACTCTTGTCCATGCTTTCACATGCTCTGATAGGTAGGTTCGTTCTCAGTTATCCCTGTGTTCATGGTTTTCGTGTGCTTCCATAGGTTTGGTCCGTGTTTTTGAGTACTCTTGTCCATGATTTTCGTGTGCTTCTAGAGGTTTGGTCCGATTTTCAGTACTCTTGTCCATGACTTTCGTTTGCTTCGATTCGTTCACTCTATTACTCTTGTCTGTGGTTTTCGTTTGCTTCGATTCGTTCACTCTATTACTCTTGTCTTTGGTTTTCGTTTGCTTCGATTCGTTCACTCCATTACTCTTGTCTGTGGTTTTCGTTTGCTTCGATTCGTTCAGTCCATTACTCTTGTATGTGATTTTCGTTTGCTTCGATTCGTTCAGTCCATTACTCTTGTGTGTGGTTTTCGTTTGCTTCGAGTCGTTCAGTCCATTACCCTTGTCTATGATTTTCGTTTGCTTCGAGTCGTTCAGTCCAATACTTACCCTTGTCTATGATTTTCGCTCTAAGCCCAGTCGCCCTGCGCTCTGGAAATCACATTCCAACTCTATCACCGATAGCGCTCACACCTTGGAAACCACATTTCACCCAGGGGACCTTAGGGTGGATTTTGAGCCTTTCGGGATTGCGAAACCATCATTTAACACTCTAAACTTAATTTCCGCAATCCCAGACGCACTTTCCATATGGTCTCCAAAAATGCGTGTGAGCTGACCTGGTCCCTTATAATAGGCAATGAACACGATTTTGGCAAAATATTTTTTTCAAAATTTTTTGACTCACCGGGTAAAATCGAATTTACTTGGGAAAAATGTTCTAGCAGGGGCCCTCCCATACAAATTTTTTTCTTCTCAAAAATGATTTTCGTTTCACTTTTCATACTCAGGGGAGTCTAAAATTGATGTTTTGAGTCACCATGAAAAAAAAATTTTTTTTGACCCGAGCTTGTGTCGCGACCCAAAAATCGACTCACTTGGGAAAAATGTTCTAGCAGGGGCCCTCCCATACAAAAATTTTTTCTTCTCAAAAATGATTTTCGTTTCACTTTTCATACTCAGGGGAGTCTAAAATTGATGTTTTGAGTCACCGAGAAAAAAAAATTTTTTTGACCCGAGCTTGTGTCGGCGACCCAAAAATCGACGCACTTGGGAAAAATGTTCTAGCAGGGGCCCTCCCATACAAAAATTTTTTCTTCTCAAAAATGATTTTCGTTTCACTTTTCATACTCAGGGGAGTCTAAAATTGATGTTTTGAGTCACCGTGAAAAAAAAAATTTTTTGACCCGAGCTTGTGTCGGCGACCCAAAATCGACGCACTTGGGAAATATGTTCTAGCAGGGGCCCTCCCATACAAAAATTTTTTCTTCTCAAAAATGATTTTCGTTTCACTTTTCATACTCAGGGGAGTCTAAAATTGATGTTTTGAGTCACCGTGAAAAAAAAATTTTTTTGACCCGAGCTTGTGTCGGCGACCCAAAATCGACGCACTTGGGAAATATGTTCTAGCAGGGGCCCTCCCATACAAAAATTTTTTCTTCTCAAAAATGATTTTCGTTTCACTTTTCATACTCAGGGGAGTCTAAAATTGATGTTTTGAGTCACCGTGAAAAAAAAATTTTTTTGACCCGAGCTTGTGTCGGCGACCCAAAATCGACGCACTTGGGAAATATGTTCTAGCAGGGGCCCTCCCATACAAAAATTTTTTCTTCTCAAAAATGATTTTCGTTTCACTTTTCATACTCGGGGGAGTCTAAAATTGATGTTTTGAGTCACCGAGAAAAAAAAAATTTTTTGACCCGAGCTTGTGTCGGCGACCCAAAATCGACGCACTTGGGAAATATGTTCTAGCAGGGGCCCTCCCATACAAAAATTTTTTTTTGACTCACTGGGTGAAATGGTCGCACTTGGTAAAAATGTTCTAGCAGGGGCCCTCCCATACAAAATTTTTTCTTCTGAAAAATGATTTTCGTTTCACTTTTCATACTCAGGGGAGTCTAATATTGAAGTTTTGAGTCACCGTGAAAAAAAATTTTTTTTGACTCACTGGGTAAAATGGTCGCACTTGGGAAAAATGTTCTAGCAGGGGCCCTCCCATACAAAAAATTTTTATTTCTCAAATCGATCCGTGGTTTCACTTTTCATACTCTAGGGCCCAATTGCTTCAACTTTGGAAAAAATTTTCGATGATGAAAAATTTTCACCTTCGACGTCCATCGACCACTCGACCCGAACTTGGTACTTTTGTATGGAGGTACCCGAGTGGTGACTTTTTCATACAAAAATTTTTATTTCTCAAATCGATCCGTGGTTTCACTTTTC
>NW_026453524.1:55000-57500 GCF_943734755.1 Anopheles moucheti
CTCTGATAGGTAGGTTCGTTCTCAGTTATCCCTGTGTTCATGGTTTTCGTGAGCTTCGATAGGTTTGGTCCGTGTTTTTGAGTACTCTTGTCCATGATTTTCGTGTGCTTCTTGAGGTTTGGTCCGATTTTCAGTACTCTTGTCCATGCTTTCACATGCTCTGATAGGTAGGTTCGTTCTCAGTTATCCCTGTGTTTATGGTTTTCGTGTGCTTCCATAGGTTTGGTCCGTGTTTTTGAGTACTCTTGTCCATGATTTTCGTGTGCTTCTAGAGGTTTGGTCCGATTTTCAGTACTCTTGTCCATGCTTTCACATGCTCTGATAGGTAGGTTCGTTCTCAGTTATCCCTGTGTTCATGGTTTTCGTTTGCTTCGATTCGTTCACTCTATTACTCTTGTCTTTGGTTTTCGTTTGCTTCGATTCGTTCACTCCATTACTCTTGTCTGTGGTTTTTCGTTTGCTTCGATTCGTTCAGTCCATTACTCTTGTATGTGATTTTCGTTTGCTTCGATTCGTTCAGTCCATTACTCTTGTGTGTGGTTTTCGTTTGCTTCGAGTCGTTCAGTCCATTACCCTTGTCTATGATTTTCGTTTGCTTCGAGTCGTTCAGTCCAATACTTACCCTTGTCTATGATTTTCGCTCTAAGCCCAGTCGCCCTGCGCTCTGGAAATCACATTCCAACTCTATCACCGATAGTGCTCACACCTTGGAAACCACATTTCACCCGGGGAACCTTAGGGTGGATTTTGAGCCTTTCGGGATTGCGAAACCATCATTTAACACTCTAAACTTAATTTCCGCAATCCCAGACGCACTTTCCATATGGTCTCCAAAAATGCGTGTGAGCTGACCTGGTCCCTTATAATAGGCAATGAACACGATTTTGGCAAAATATTTTTTTCAAAATTTTTTGACTCACCGGGTAAAATCGAATTTACTTGGGAAAAATGTTCTAGCAGGGGCCCTCCCATACAAATTTTTTTCTTCTCAAAAATGATTTTCGTTTCACTTTTCATACTCAGGGGAGTCTAAAATTGATGTTTTGAGTCACCATGAAAAAAAAATTTTTTTTGACCCGAGCTTGTGTCGCGACCCAAAAATCGACTCACTTGGGAAAAATGTTCTAGCAGGGGCCCTCCCATACAAAAATTTTTTCTTCTCAAAAATGATTTTCGTTTCACTTTTCATACTCAGGGGAGTCTAAAATTGATGTTTTGAGTCACCGTGAAAAAAAAAATTTTTTGACCCGAGCTTGTGTCGGCGACCCAAAATCGACGCACTTGGGAAAAATGTTCTAGCAGGGGCCCTCCCATACAAAAATTTTTTCTTCTCAAAAATGATTTTCGTTTCACTTTTCATACTCAGGGGAGTCTAAAATTGATGTTTTGAGTCACCGAGAAAAAAAAATTTTTTTGACCCGAGCTTGTGTCGGCGACCCAAAAATCGACGCACTTGGGAAATATGTTCTAGCAGGGGCCCTCCCATACAAAAATTTTTTCTTCTCAAAAATGATTTTCGTTTCACTTTTCATACTCAGGGGAGTCTAAAATTGATGTTTTGAGTCACCGTGAAAAAAAAATTTTTTTGACCCGAGCTTGTGTCGGCGACCCAAAATCGACGCACTTGGGAAAAATGTTCTAGCAGGGGCCCTCCCATACAAAATTTTTTTCTTCTCAAAAATGATTTTCGTTTCACTTTTCATACTCAGGGGAGTCTAAAATTGATGTTTTGAGTCACCGTGAAAAAAAAATTTTTTTGACCCGAGCTTGTGTCGGCGACCCAAAATCGACGCACTTGGGAAATATGTTCTAGCAGGGGCCCTCCCATACAAAAATTTTTTCTTCTCAAAAATGATTTTCGTTTCACTTTTCATACTCAGGGGAGTCTAAAATTGATGTTTTGAGTCACGGTGAAAAAAAAAATTTTTTGACCCGAGCTTGTGTCGGTGACCCAAAATCGACGCACTTGGGAAAAATGTTCTAGCAGGGGCCCTCCCATACAAAAATTTTTTTTTGACTCACCGGGTAAAATGGTCGCACTTGGTAAAAATGTTCTAGCAGGGGCCCTCCCATACAAATTTTTTTCTTCTCAAAAATGATTTTCGTTTCACTTTTCATACTCAGGGGAGTCTAAAATTGATGTTTTGAGTCACCGAGAAAAAAAAATTTTTTTGACCCGAGCTTGTGTCGGCGACCCAAAATCGACGCACTTGGGAAAAATGTTCTAGCAGGGGCCCTCCCATACAAAAATTTTTTCTTCTCAAAAATGATTTTCGTTTCACTTTTCATACTCAGGGGAGTCTAAAATTGATGTTTTGAGTCACCGTGAAAAAAAAAATTTTTTGACCCGAGCTTGTGTCGGCGACCCAAAATCGACGCACTTGGGAAAAATGTTCTAGCAGGGGCCCTCCCATACAAAAATTTTTTCTTCTCAAAAATGATTTTCGTTTCACTTTTCATACTCAGGGGAGTCTAAAATTGATGTTTTGAGTCACCGAGA
>NW_026453524.1:65000-72500 GCF_943734755.1 Anopheles moucheti
CTAACCAACTCACACAACAACATATATGTATTGATCGGTAATGATCCTTCCGCAGGTTCACCTACGGAAACCTTGTTACGACTTTTACTTCCTCTAAATCATCAAGTTCGGTCAACTTCGGCCATGCCAGCTGCAGCTCACGAAGGAACCGCGGAAGGTGTGCCTCCAGAGACCTCACTAAATAATCCATCGGTAGTAGCGACGGGCGGTGTGTACAAAGGGCAGGGACGTAATCAGCGCTAGCTAATGACTAGCACTTACTAGAAATTCCAGGTTCATGGGGACCGTTGCAGTCCCCAATCCCAACTAAATGAGCATTTGGGTGATTTCCCGTTCCTCTCGGAATGGGGGCGCCAATTGGCGAGAACACGCTGCTGCTCACATTGTAGCACGCGTGCAGCCCAGAACATCTAAGGGCATCACGGACCTGTTATCGCTCATTCTCACCTTGCTAAACACAAGTTGTCCCGCTAAGCAGGGCAAACGTGGCCGACGACCGCCCGTGAAGGGGCCGCCGGCCTTGACGTCAGGTGCGCCCGGAGGTGCACTGCTGACAGCGTTCTAGTTAGCTTGTTTGAGTCGCGTTCGTTATCGGAATTAACCAGACAAATCATTCCACGAACTAAGAACGGCCATGCACCACTACCCTTAAATTTGAGAAAGAGCTCTCAATCTGTCTTACCTCGATAAGTTCGGACCTGGTAAATTTTCCCGTGTTGAGTCAAATTAAGCCGCAAGCTCCACTTCGTTTTTTTTTTTTTGTTAACACTCAGGGATTTATTTGTACAAAGCTTAAAATAAACTTATATCTATCCCTTTTCTCCCCCTCCTGGACCCGTTCCCTAGCGGGGCTTGGGGACCAGGAGTATTAAGCGCAAGTGGCATCGCCTTTATTAATTCAATTAATCGTATGGGTCTCCCATCGCATTCGATAATGCCGTTCCTCTATTTACTTTCCACCCCCGAAATTCCCCTCGCTTATCGGCCGGAAGTAGTAGATTCCGTGATAGATGCCAGGGAATCTGCAGATAGCACCTCACGCACCCCCTGGTTGGACGGCTCCCTTCGTGATGTTCGACGTAGCCGCTCCATCTCTCGTCTTCTCACACGCCGCCGGATGATGTCCGCCTCCGAAGGGGCTGTCCGACTCCGCCGGCTTCTACCTCGTGGGACTGGTGGTAGAGTCCCTTCCCTCGCTCGTTGACGATAGACCCGCTGTAGGTAGAGTCTTCGCTCATGTCGCGCTCTCAAGGTACTCGGAGAAGGAGGCAGTCCGCGTCCTCGTGTGGGGATGGGTGGTGGCGCTTCTCCTGCTTCCTCCGCCTGCACCGCCGCCATCAGAATGATCCTCTCACGATCACGTTCAGCTGCTGCCAGTGCGGATGCAAGGCGCACTTCCGCCCGTTCTTCAGCCCTTCGACGACCTCTTCTGTTTCGGCTGGCTCGACCTCGGTTGACTCGGAAGAGGTCCGCCACCCCGTCGACAGACACCTGCTCGCCATCCTGTGCACCAGCGTCGTCTGCTGATGTTATCGCCGGTTGCGATTCGAGATGTGCACGAAGGTTGAGCTGCAGCTCATCCTCGCGCCAGAGCTGCTGTAACACCTTCGTGATTCTGCGAGCAGCTTCCTGGATGTTGTTCCACCGCTCGGGGCTCTCCAGCAACTTCATGCCAATGTTGTCCTCGTTGACTGGGTCGCTGGTGCCGTACCCCAGCAGCTCCACTCGGATGTCCTGGAACACCTCGCACCGGAACAGCACGTGGGCCACCGACTCGACAGACCCCGGGCACCGTGGGCACTCCGCCGATGGGGCAAAACCGCAGACATGGAGGTATTCCCGGAAGAAACCGTGCCCGGTTAACACCTGCGAGAGGTGGAAATCCACCTCTCCATGCCGCCTTCCCATCCACTGGTGCAGGTCCGGGATCACTCGGTGGGCCCAAACCACGTACCGACTGGCCGTTGATGCTGCGGCCGCCTCGTCCCATGCTCTCTGCCACTCCTGCAGAGTCCTCTGCCGCTCCTCCAGCCGGATGTCCTTGCGGCTGGCACCCGGAGCAGCTAGGAGCCTCCGATGGCACCTTGCGTCCTCTCGCACCAGCAGCCTGAACGGCACAAGGCCTGCTAGCACGACTCCGGTCTCGTATGCCACCGACACGAACGAGCTGGTGACGCCACGTGCCAGGGGCTTCTGCACCTGGGCCAGCTTCCGTCGGCACCACTGCAGATCCGTCGCCTCAGACCACACGGGGGCAGCATACCGGACGATCGACTCCGCCACCGCCGCCAACAACCGACGCTTGGCCACCTGGGGTCCACTGTGGTTTCTCATGACTGAGGTGACCACGCCTACCACGCGGAGGGCTTTGGCCGTCGACAGCTCCACGTGTGGCTTCCACGAAAGGTGGTCGTGGATCTGGACCCCCAGGTACCGGATCGACTGCTTACTGTGGATGATGGTGTCTCCGACGCGGAACGGCACCCTCAGTTCACCTCTCCGCAGGCTGGAGATCATCACGCCCTCGGTCTTCTCCGGAGCGAGCTGCAGGTGATGGTCCTCCATCCAGGCCGCGATCGCGTCCACCGCCTGTTCAGCTACAGATGCCGCCTCCTCTGGTGTGCACCCCTGTGCCAGGACCGCAATATCGTCCGCAAAGCCGATGACGCTGGCCCCTTCGGGGAGCTCGACCCGTAACACGCCGTCATACATAATGTTCCACAGTGTCGGGCCCAGGATGGACCCCTGTGGAACACCTGCAGTCACTCGACGTGTAACGGGCCCGTCTGCGGTGTCATAGACGAGCTCCCTGTCGGTGAAATAGTCCTTCAGGATGTTGCGGATCTGCCTCGGCACGCCCTTGTCCTCGAGCGCAGCAGCGATGCACTGCCAGCTGGCAGTGTTGAATGCGTTGCGCACGTCCAGTGCAACAACCAGGAGGCAGCGCTTGTCCCGGTTGTTTGTCCGTCCGAATGACATCGCGCGACGGCCTGCATCCACCACCAGTTGGATCGCCTGTACAGTCGAACGGCCCTTCCGGAACCCGAACTGGTTTTCCGCCAACCTTGGCGAATCCAAGTCCTCCACGACGTCGTTGATCCGCGTCAGCAGCATCCGCTCATATACCTTTCCCGGGTTGTTCAGCAGCAGGATCGGGCGCGCAGAAGAAGCGAGTCCCGGTGGCTTGCCCGGCTTGGGGACAAGGGCCAGCTTCTGTCTCTTCCATTCATCCGGGAACCGCTCGCTGTCCAAGCATTCCTGGAACATGTCACGAAAGACCTCCGGATGCTTCCGAATGGCGGCAGTCAGAGCGGCATTCGGCACACCGTCCAGACCTGGGGCCTTCCGCGGGTTCAGTGAGCTCGCGATGTCCAGCAGCTCCTGCGTTGAGACGGCCCGAACTGGTTCCTCTTCCCCTCTCTCCAGGACTTGGCTTGACGACGAAGGCCAGTCAACTGGAGGATGCTGGGGGAACAGAGTGGAGACGACGCCCTCCAGAACCGATGGGTCGCGCTCCCTCGCTGTCCAGCTTCCACGGAGGCGGCTTAGCACGTTACGGAACCACTGTCCCGTCTCGTCGTCCGCGAGCCCCTGCAGCATCTCGTCGAAGTGCGTTCTCTTGCTGGTGGTGATAGCTGTCTCCAGGGCGGTCCGCACCTGAAGGAGATCGCTGGCTGCGGCGAGCTGCTCTGCCTCGTTGGTTGCGGCTTCGAAGCGATCCTTAGCGAGGCGGCAGTCCTCACACAAGGCCTCGATCGCTGGCGTCCACCAATAAGCAGGTCGTCCCGAATGGCCTTGCGAAGGGAACACTCGCGCCATGGTTCCATCGCAGGCTTCCGTCAGGACCCTCTCCAAGCTTCCCGCACTTGTAACCCGCTCTGCGAACGATGCTACGTCGAGCGCCACGTCGAAAAGCCGGGCGTCAAACTGACGGGTACGCCATCTCGTGCCGCTTTCTCGCGTAGAAGGACTCTCCTGTCGACGACGATCTGCCGCTGGCCGCTGAAGAAACTCCCCCACAGCAAACCGAATGTACACGTGGTCGCTGTACGAGTACCGGCTCATTATCCTCCATCGATGCTCCGGAAAGGTGTTAGCTCCGGCGATGCTGCGACTGGCGAAGGCAACATCCACCACGCTCGGACGAGCCACTCCGTTGCCCAGGAAGGTTGGGGCGGTGCCGGTGTTTAACACCTCCAGCCCCAAGCTGTCGACGAGCTGGACCACAATCTCGCCCTTTGCGTTGGTGCGGCCGCTACCCCAAGCGCTATGCCACGCGTTAAGGTCCCCTGCCATGACGACGTGCGAGTGACCTCTCGCTACCACTTCGATGCGCTGCATGATCTCCTCGAACTCTGGAACACCCGCTGAAGGCGACACATAGCAGCAAATGAACAGGACGCCGTTGATCCGGGCAGCCGCGATCCCAGACTGCGTCACGGAGACCACCTGCTGAACCGGATAAGACTCGCTGCTGGCTATGATGGCCACCTTCCCGTCCCTGTCCGCCACCCAGTTCCCGTTGTTCCTGGGAACACTATGCAGCTCCACCATTAAGCAGACGTCCGCCCGCTCCGTCCTCATCGTGTTGAGCGCAAGATCTTGTGCGCTCCTGCTGCGGTTCACGTTAATCTGGAGCACATCCATCTAGTTAGAGGGCTGTGCACCACAAGCTGCAGCACCGATGCGATGGGCACCGCCGCACAGCATACACTTGATGTCATTGGTGCAACCCGACGCCTTGTGGTTGTGGTCGCCGCATCGTATACAACACTTAGACCGGTCGTCCCCAGTACATCTTGCGGCGATGTGCCCCCGCTCCAAACACCGGAAGCACCGAGCCAGCTGACCCGACACTTTTGGGGCTTCGTGCACCGCACAATACGTGTAGCCCAGCTCCAGCCGTCGGTCCTTGACGAGATCGGCTTCTGCTCGTGGGAGGCGCACGCGGGCCCGCTTCGTCATATCACGACGCTCCCAAAGGTTCACGGTAGCTACCGACGACTGCTTGCCCAGAGAGGTCATGATCGCCTTTTTGATAGCTTCTTCGTCGACCATGTTATCAATCCCGGTCAGGACGACCTCAGCCATCTCGGTCCTGACGGATGCAGATCCAGTCTCCCCGATGACTTCCTGAATGATGTCCTTCAGCGCGGCACTATCAACGTCGCGGCTCAACGGCAGCAGAAGGTGGTCTTTTGGCGTTCTTCTGCCAACACCAATTTGCCGCTGGAAATCAGCTATCCGCGGACTGGTCCGGAGCTTCACGTACATATCCTTGTAGGACACTCCTGGGGCAGGCACAACGACGATTTCATCTGGACGTTTCCGTCTCGGGCGCCGCTTCTCCTGCTGTTGTTGCATGTTCATCCACTGCTGCTGCTGGTATGCTGGCTGCTGCTTACTCTGCTTCCGCAGCAACTGGCCCTGCAAACGCCACTGTTGTTGCTGGGGCTGCCCAGCCGAACGCTGTCCGCTCTGATGTTGCTGCGGACGTTGCTGCTGTAGCCGCTGCGGCTGCTGCCGTTGCTGGAGCTGCGGCCACTGCTGCTGATGCTGCTGAGCCGGCTGCTGGCGTGCCGGCTTACGGCGCACCACCTCGGCCCAGGAGCCGCCTTCCTGGTCCGGAGACGGCACCACCGTAGCCGTCACCGCACCCTCTCGCTGTTGTGCCAGCTGCTGCTGCTGCTGCTGCTGCTGTTGCTGCTGCGATTGCGCAACAACCAGTTGCGTAAGAAGCCCAGAGACCATCTCCCGCTCCTTACGGTTCTCCTCTCGCAGATGGAGCACCTCCTGGCGATGGCACTCCTGCATCGCCGCGAGGTCTTTCCTATATTGCTCAGCCTGCTCCGTCAGCTGAACACGGAGGAGAGATAGCTCGTCCTCCAGACGCTCGATGAGCCTCTCCATCGTGGCTCCTTTAACAGCCGTGGCCGTGCCAACGCCACTCGTGCGAGCACCGCTCGTGGCTGCGGTCTGCCCTTCCGGCACTCTGCTGAGCATCACTACCGGTTTCGAGCCCACCGGTGCTCGGCTATCGGTCGATCCCGACCGTGATCGAAGGTTCCTACTGGTGGACATCATCGCCAGAAGGAAGGAAGATTCCGCGCTTTAAACTGGTTTTACTCCCCCTCAAGGAGGGACGCCAGCAGCGGACTGCCACGAGGATCGACGGAGAGGTTTTTCCGCCCGGGCGAGGTGAGGGAAGATGGTAGAAGAACGGGGAGGTGCGCGATGGACTAGTCCCGCCGAGCCGCTTCTTCTGATACCCCACTTGCCGGGGTGGCGATGAAGTTTTCCTCGGAAAAATCGCGAAAAACCGCTTCCTGGGTGGTTTTTCCGCTCTAGGGGGGTGGGGGTGGGTGGTATGGTGGTGGGGTGGGGTTTTCCCGACTCCCCTCTTGAAAACTCGTCGTTTGATACCCCGCACGACGGTATCAGGGCGAAAATTTTCTTCTTCGGAAAAACGCTTTTCCGCCCGTATCTCTCTGGATGTTGCGAAAATCACTTTTCCGGCGACGGTTTTGGAAGTGATAATTCACCCCGCAACTTTCTTCCAAACACCCGGGAGCTCTACCTCCGCTCCTTGGCCGGGAAAATCGCCAAAAACCGCTTCCTGGGTGGTTTTTCCGCCCTAGGGGGGTGGGAGTGGGTGGTATGGTGGTGGGGGGGTATTTTCCCGACTCCTCTCTTGAAAACTCGTCGTTTGACACCCCGCACGACGGTATCAGGGCGAAAATTTTCTTCTTCGGAAAAACGCTTTTCCGCCCGTATCTTTCTGGATGTTGCGAAAATCGCTTTTCCGGCGATGGTTTTCGATGTGAAAATTCACCCCGCAACTTTCTTCCAAACACCCGGGAGCTCTACCTCCGCTCCTTGGCCGGGAAAATCACGAAAAACCACTTTTCGCTGGGGTTTTCCTGGGCTGGGTGGGGGGTGGGTGGTGCTAGGGGGGGGAAACCGCGTTTCCCCCACTCCTCTTTCCGAGACGCGTCGTTTGACACCCCACTCGATGGTATTGGGCCGAAAATCTCACACACACAAATTTCACACACACACAAAGAGCGGTGAAATTTCGTCCGGGAGTGCCCCTCCGGGAGCGCTAGCGCTCCAGCAGGGGGGTGATTCGTCCGGAAGTTTTTTTCCTCGCTCTTTTTCACACACACGCCGCCATTTTCGACGAGCACGTGGTTTTCTTTGTCCGCGAATAACTCCCTGAGTTTTTGTCCGATTTCCACGAAATTTTCAACACTTGTTCTTTACTGTAGAGCGCAACTTTTAAGACACCTTCCAGCCGAATCAATCCGCAATGTTCGGAGTTATACAGGTGTGAAATTTCACCACAAAAACACCTGCCGTTCCGCGAACTCCATCAATTCGGCCAATGTTTCTTCACCAAAAGGTGTGACCTGGTGAGGCCCACAAAGTGTCACTATCACTTTTTCGATAACTTCACTCTTTCGCACAATATATCACAAAAACCGTTTCGTTCAATAACAC
>NW_026453524.1:75000-85000 GCF_943734755.1 Anopheles moucheti
GGGCTTTTTGGTGCGACTTACGGGCCTGATAGTGCGACTTAAGGGCCTGATAGTGCGACTAACGGGCTTTGATAGTGCGACCAACGGGCTTGATAGTGCGACCTATGGGCTTGATAGTGCGACTAACGGGCTTGATAGTGCGACTTATGGGCTTGATAGTGCGACTTATGGGCTTGATAGTGCGACTTACGGGCTTGCTTTTCCATGTTTTTCGCATCGAGCTTCGGTTCGTTTCGAATAATTTTGTCCATGTTTTTCGTTTGCTACGAGAGGTTCGGTTCGTTTTCAGTTATCCCTGTGTTCATGGTTTTCGTGAGCTTCGATAGGTTTGGTCCGTGTTTTTGAGTACTCTTGTCCATGATTTTCGTGTGCTTCTTGAGGTTTGGTCCGATTTTCAGTACTCTTGTCCATGCTTTCACATGCTCTGATAGGTAGGTTCGTTTTCAGTTATCCCTGTGTTCATGGTTTTCGTGAGCTTCGATAGGTTTGGTCCGTGTTTTTGAGTACTCTTGTCCATGATTTTCGTGTGCTTCTTGAGGTTTGGTCCGATTTTCAGTACTCTTGTCCATGCTTTCACATGCTCTGATAGGTAGGTTCGTTCTCAGTTATCCCTGTGTTCATGGTTTTCGTGAGCTTCGATAGGTTTGGTCCGTGTTTTTGAGTACTCTTGTCCATGATTTTCGTGTGCTTCTTGAGGTTTGGTCCGATTTTCAGTACTCTTGTCCATGCTTTCACATGCTCTGATAGGTAGGTTCGTTCTCAGTTATCCCTGTGTTTATGGTTTTCGTGTGCTTCCATAGGTTTGGTCCGTGTTTTTGAGTACTCTTGTCCATGATTTTCGTGTGCTTCTAGAGGTTTGGTCCGATTTTCAGTACTCTTGTCCATGCTTTCACATGCTCTGATAGGTAGGTTCGTTCTCAGTTATCCCTGTGTTCATGGTTTTCGTTTGCTTCGATTCGTTCACTCTATTACTCTTGTCTTTGGTTTTCGTTTGCTTCGATTCGTTCACTCCATTACTCTTGTCTGTGGTTTTTCGTTTGCTTCGATTCGTTCAGTCCATTACTCTTGTATGTGATTTTCGTTTGCTTCGATTCGTTCAGTCCATTACTCTTGTGTGTGGTTTTCGTTTGCTTCGAGTCGTTCAGTCCATTACCCTTGTCTATGATTTTCGTTTGCTTCGAGTCGTTCAGTCCAATACTTACCCTTGTCTATGATTTTCGCTCTAAGCCCAGTCGCCCTGCGCTCTGGAAATCACATTCCAACTCTATCACCGATAGTGCTCACACCTTGGAAACCACATTTCACCCGGGGAACCTTAGGGTGGATTTTGAGCCTTTCGGGATTGCGAAACCATCATTTAACACTCTAAACTTAATTTCCGCAATCCCAGACGCACTTTCCATATGGTCTCCAAAAATGCGTGTGAGCTGACCTGGTCCCTTATAATAGGCAATGAACACGATTTTGGCAAAATATTTTTTTCAAAATTTTTTGACTCACCGGGTAAAATCGAATTTACTTGGGAAAAATGTTCTAGCAGGGGCCCTCCCATACAAATTTTTTTCTTCTCAAAAATGATTTTCGTTTCACTTTTCATACTCAGGGGAGTCTAAAATTGATGTTTTGAGTCACCATGAAAAAAAAATTTTTTTTGACCCGAGCTTGTGTCGCGACCCAAAAATCGACTCACTTGGGAAAAATGTTCTAGCAGGGGCCCTCCCATACAAAAATTTTTTCTTCTCAAAAATGATTTTCGTTTCACTTTTCATACTCAGGGGAGTCTAAAATTGATGTTTTGAGTCACCGTGAAAAAAAAAATTTTTTGACCCGAGCTTGTGTCGGCGACCCAAAATCGACGCACTTGGGAAAAATGTTCTAGCAGGGGCCCTCCCATACAAAAATTTTTTCTTCTCAAAAATGATTTTCGTTTCACTTTTCATACTCAGGGGAGTCTAAAATTGATGTTTTGAGTCACCGAGAAAAAAAAATTTTTTTGACCCGAGCTTGTGTCGGCGACCCAAAAATCGACGCACTTGGGAAAAATGTTCTAGCAGGGGCCCTCCCATACAAAAATTTTTTCTTCTCAAAAATGATTTTCGTTTCACTTTTCATACTCAGGGGAGTCTAAAATTGATGTTTTGAGTCACCATGAAAAAAAAATTTTTTTTGACCCGAGCTTGTGTCGCGACCCAAAAATCGACTCACTTGGGAAAAATGTTCTAGCAGGGGCCCTCCCATACAAAAATTTTTTCTTCTCAAAAATGATTTTCGTTTCACTTTTCATACTCAGGGGAGTCTAAAATTGATGTTTTGAGTCACCGTGAAAAAAAAATTTTTTTGACCCGAGCTTGTGTCGGCGACCCAAAATCGACGCACTTGGGAAAAATGTTCTAGCAGGGGCCCTCCCATACAAAAATTTTTTCTTCTCAAAAATGATTTTCGTTTCACTTTTCATACTCAGGGGAGTCTAAAATTGATGTTTTGAGTCACCGAGAAAAAAAAATTTTTTTGACCCGAGCTTGTGTCGGCGACCCAAAATCGACGCACTTGGGAAATATGTTCTAGCAGGGGCCCTCCCATACAAAAATTTTTTCTTCTCAAAAATGATTTTCGTTTCACTTTTCATACTCAGGGGAGTCTAAAATTGATGTTTTGAGTCACCGTGAAAAAAAAATTTTTTTGACCCGAGCTTGTGTCGGCGACCCAAAATCGACGCACTTGGGAAATATGTTCTAGCAGGGGCCCTCCCATACAAAATTTTTTTCTTCTCAAAAATGATTTTCGTTTCACTTTTCATACTCAGGGGAGTCTAAAATTGATGTTTTGAGTCACCGAGAAAAAAAAATTTTTTTGACCCGAGCTTGTGTCGGCGACCCAAAATCGACGCACTTGGGAAAAATGTTCTAGCAGGGGCCCTCCCATACAAAAATTTTTTCTTCTCAAAAATGATTTTCGTTTCACTTTTCATACTCAGGGGAGTCTAAAATTGATGTTTTGAGTCACCGAGAAAAAAAAATTTTTTTGACCCGAGCTTGTGTCGGCGACCCAAAATCGACGCACTTGGGAAAAATGTTCTAGCAGGGGCCCTCCCATACAAAAATTTTTTCTTCTCAAAAATGATTTTCGTTTCACTTTTCATACTCAGGGGAGTCTAAAATTGATGTTTTGAGTCACCGTGAAAAAAAAATTTTTTTGACCCGAGCTTGTGTCGGCGACCCAAAATCGACGCACTTGGGAAATATGTTCTAGCAGGGGCCCTCCCATACAAAAATTTTTTCTTCTCAAAAATGATTTTCGTTTCACTTTTCATACTCAGGGGAGTCTAAAATTGATGTTTTGAGTCACGGTGAAAAAAAAAATTTTTTGACCCGAGCTTGTGTCGGTGACCCAAAATCGACGCACTTGGGAAAAATGTTCTAGCAGGGGCCCTCCCATACAAAAATTTTTTCTTCTCAAAAATGATTTTCGTTTCACTTTTCATACTCAGGGGAGTCTAAAATTGATGTTTTGAGTCACCGAGAAAAAAAAATTTTTTTGACCCGAGCTTGTGTCGGCGACCCAAAACCGACGCACTTGGGAAATATGTTCTAGCAGGGGCCCTCCCATACAAAATTTTTTTCTTCTCAAAAATGATTTTCGTTTCACTTTTCATACTCAGGGGAGTCTAAAATTGATGTTTTGAGTCACCGTGAAAAAAAAATTTTTTTGACCCGAGCTTGTGTCGGCGACCCAAAATCGACGCACTTGGGAAAAATGTTCTAGCAGGGGCCCTCCCATACAAAAATTTTTTCTTCTCAAAAATGATTTTCGTTTCACTTTTCATACTCAGGGGAGTCTAAAATTGATGTTTTGAGTCACCGAGAAAAAAAAATTTTTTTGACCCGAGCTTGTGTCGGCGACCCAAAACCGACGCACTTGGGAAATATGTTCTAGCAGGGGCCCTCCCATACAAAATTTTTTTCTTCTCAAAAATGATTTTCGTTTCACTTTTCATACTCAGGGGAGTCTAAAATTGATGTTTTGAGTCACCGTGAAAAAAAAATTTTTTTGACCCGAGCTTGTGTCGGCGACCCAAAATCGACGCACTTGGGAAATATGTTCTAGCAGGGGCCCTCCCATACAAAAATTTTTTCTTCTCAAAAATGATTTTCGTTTCACTTTTCATACTCAGGGGAGTCTAAAATTGATGTTTTGAGTCACGGTGAAAAAAAAAATTTTTTGACCCGAGCTTGTGTCGGTGACCCAAAATCGACGCACTTGGGAAAAATGTTCTAGCAGGGGCCCTCCCATACAAAAATTTTTTTTTGACTCACCGGGTAAAATGGTCGCACTTGGTAAAAATGTTCTAGCAGGGGCCCTCCCATACAAAAATTTTTTCTTCTCAAAAATGATTTTCGTTTCACTTTTCATACTCAGGGGAGTCTAATATTGAAGTTTTGAGTCACCGTGAAAAAAATTTTTTTTGACTCACTGGGTAAAATGGTCGCACTTGGGAAAAATGTTCTAGCAGGGGCCCTCCCATACAAAAATTTTTTATTTCTCAAATCGATCCGTGGTTTCACTTTTCATACTCTAGGGCCCATTTGCTTCAACTTTGGAAAAAATTTTCGATGATGAAAAATTTTCACCTTCGACGTCCATCGACCACTCGACCCGAACTTGGTACTTTTGTATGGAGGTACCCGAGTGGTGACTTTTTCATACAAAAATTTTTATTTCTCAAATCGATCCGTGGTTTCACTTTTCATACTCTAGGGCCCAATTGCTTCAACTTTGGAAAAAATTTTCGATGATGAAAAATTTTCACCTTCGACGTCCATCGACCACTCGACCCGAACTTGGTACTTTTGTATGGAGGTACCCGAGTGGTGACTTTTTCATACAAAAATTTTTATTTCTCAAATCGATCCGTGGTTTCACTTTTCATACTCTAGGGCCCATTTGCTTCAACTTTGGAAAAAATTTTCGATGATGAAAAATTTTCACCTTCGACGTCCATCGACCACTCGACCCGAACTTGGTACTTTTGTATGGAGGTACCCAAGTGGTGACTTTTTCATACAAAAATTTTTTTGCGAATACGTGTTCGTTCGCGATCATTTAGGCCATGAACAACAAGTCCGCTGCGATAGAAATAGTGCATTGTAGTTACTCGACGAGAAAAAAAATCGGGACTTAGAAAAATTTTTGAAAGTCAAATCGTATTGACTTCCAACAACACCTGATAATAAACACACATTGCCTGTTGCACCACAGTTCGCATTTGACTTAACAAATCGCCTGTTGGTACGCACATCACCATCGACTTTACCAATCGCGTTTCGCACCGCTAATCCCACTTGGCGTGGAGCCACGCACATAATGTTGCGAGGAGAGTATTAATCGGGACTTAGCGTTTTAAGCTCGCGAACACTCCACTATGGGAGTGCACGCAAGCACCAACTGTACACACACAACACAACAATCACTCTCGCGAACACTCCATTCCCAAAGTGAACGCGAGCACCAGCAAGCATGGGTCGCCTGAGAGGATCGATGCGAACGCATCTCTACAACTCGCAGCTCCCAGCCTGTAGTCCCGTCGTTTGCGGGCGGTCGAAGGTGTCGAAACTAGTTGTATCCACGGTCGACGGAAACACAGCCACCAGGGTTCCCTGTGGTAAGGTACTTCCACGTGCAGCGTGCTCCCGCCCGTTGCGGCTCAGTCTAGTGCTATAGCGGGGATGAGACGTCAGTGTGCGCGGGGCAGCACCGACGGATCTCGGAGGGTTGTTAAGCCCGCTAGCTTCCGATCACCTAATGGGTTTGAGAAGCGCTATCAGCTCGGATTGGATACGACCTTAGAGGCGTTCAGGCATAATCCAGCGGACGTAGCGTCATACCAAAGTCCGGTCGAACTAGTATTGAGCCAGTGGTCCGTACCTGTGGTTCCTCTCGTACTGCACAGGAATTCCGTTAAGATAGCGGCAAACAGCACACACCAGTAGGGTAAAACTAACCTGTCTCACGACGGTCTAAACCCAGCTCACGTTCCCTTGAAAGGGTGAACAATCCTACGCTTGGTGAATTTTGCTTCACAATGATAGGAAGAGCCGACATCGAAGGATCAAAAAGCCACGTCGCTATGAACGCTTGGCGGCCACAAGCCAGTTATCCCTGTGTGTGCGTAGCTGTCATTCACGGTGTTAGGACGTGCCTCTGTGTCGCTCGTGTTAAAATACGAAAATCAGGGTGTAAAATTGCGAAAAAAGGGCTAAAAAGTGTTATAAACATTGAGTTTTAGTGCCTTTTACCTTTTAATGGTGGAAAAATAACAAAACAGGACGATGCTCGCCTGATAAAAGCGATATAAATCTCTCCCATACATTTTGTATGGGAACAAACAAGTGCTATTTATTCGCGAAAGGGACGACAAAAACATCAAGTGGCACGTTTATTACGTAGTGGCGACGCCGAAGAACAATTTTCCGGACGGTGGCAGTGTGGAAAACGCCACAAAACTGAGAAAAAAGTGCGTGAAAAACAGCGGCAGAGCGGCGTCAGGTGGATCGTCGCGTGTGTACGTGTTGACGTGTTGACGTTTGTGCTGACGTCATCGGCGTCATTGGCAAAGCTTTCGGCTCCGAGCTTTCGCCTTAGCCGAGACACGGGGCAGCGCCATCTATCGGAACTAACGGGAGACTTCATCAGTGGCGTCACCTGGTGGACGATAGCGGATTCAGCGGTAGCGGCGACAACAACCCGTGCGCTTGGGAGATTTCAACGTCGGTACCAGCGGGCAACCTGGGTCGGTGTATGCGGGTTGCATACCGACAGGCGGTGATCTCAACGCTGGATAAGGAGGCGAACCCGGGCAAAATATTTATTGGTTTTAAATATTTGTTTTCCGAAACTAATATTTATTTTTGGTTTTAGAGCAAATATAACAATAAATAAAAACCTGGATAGGCTGGCCTTCACAGGGCCATGGACAGGGGCTTAAGGGCGCGAACACTCTCGGTTGACGAACCGAGCGCAGCCACCACCAGGAGCAGATCGGCCATGAGCGCGGGCAAGCGGCTCACTGTCCCGCTAACGCCGGTGATGGAGGGTGTGGCTGTTAGTGGAGCCACGAGCTCCAGCAAGTATGCGGCCAGGTTGGTGACTGGCACTGGAGGCTCTCCGTCGAGCGAGGTGCGACGCATCATTAGCGAGGCGAAACTCGACAGCGAGACGTTGCTTGCGGTCGTCAAAAAGCTGGAGGAGCAGGTAACGCTCCTGCGAGTTCAGATGGAGGCGGCAGCTGAGCAGGCTCGGCAAGACCTCCGCGAGGCGCGTCTGGAGGCTCGGCAGCGGGAGGAGCGGCTGGTTGCTGACAATCAGCAGCTGCGCGAGGAGCTCCGGAAGGAGCGGGAGTTGTTGACGGCGCTGGTGGCACAGACCGTCGGGCAGAACCAGCAGCCAACTACTGTGCAGCAGCAGCTGGAGCGGGCTACGCAGCAGAGCACGCAGCAGCGTGGATATCAGCAGGACGCGGTGGTGGCTACGAGCAAGCCACCTCAGACGACGGATGGCGGCTCCTGGGTTGAGGTGGTGCGCCGTAAGCCGCCACGTCAGCAGGCGGCTGATCTACAGCGGCAGCAACAGTGGCCGCAGCTTCCGCAACGGCAGCAGCAACAGCAGCGGCAACAACCGCAGCAGCAGCAACGACAACAGCCGCAACGGCCTCAGCCACAGCGGCCTTTGGTGCAACAGCAGGTCATGCCGCGTCCACAATCTGCGCCACGGAAGCAGGCGAAGAAGAAGCTGGACGCCATCGAGGTCGCCCCGGGACAGGGACAGTCGTGGACCGATGTGTATCAGCTGATACGCAGTGCTCCGTCGTTGGCCGAAGACCAGGCCAAGCTAGGAGTCGGGCGACGGACGACGCGTGATCGGCTGGTCATGGACCTTCAAGAAGGCGTCAACGCGCAGGAAGTCCTGGAACGGGTGCAGCAGGTCTGCGCGCAGGCTGCAGCTCCGGCCACCATCCGCTTGGTGACGGAGACGGTTGAGGTCCGCCTTGATGAGGTGGACCCTTTAGCGGTTGCATCGGATGTGGCGATGGCGGTGAAAGCAGTTTGCTCGGAGTCGGTGAGCGAATCCGCCGTGCATCTCACGAAGGCGTGGAACGGCACGCAGACGGCGTATGTAAAGATGTCGGCCAAGGTGGCGGACCGTGTTCACCAGCAGCATGTGCGAGTGTTGCACACCTCCTGCCTGGCGACGCGACTGGCACCTCCGACTCGGGGACAACTGCGGTGCTTCAAGTGCCTGGAGCACGGACATCTGCGGCACCAGTGCAGGAGCGAGATCGACAGATCGGCGCACTGCATCCGTTGCGGTCAACCGGGCCACCTGGCCCGAGTCTGCACAGCGGAGGTGTGCTGCGCGGTTTGCAAGGGCCCTCACCGGGTGGGACATCCGTCCTGCACTCGGGTCTGAAGGTCCTGCAGATCAACCTCGGGCGCAGCCGGGTTGCACAGGACCTGATGCTGCAGACGGCACGGGAGCAGCGGGTGGACGTCGTCATTGCCTGCGAGCTGTACAAGCCGCCTCGAGATAACGGCAGATGGGCGGTGGATGAGGCGCAGAGTGTGGCAGTGGTCGCCACCGGGGTTTACCCCATCCAACGCCTGTGGGGTAGCGTCCATCCCGGGCTGGTGGTGGCCACAGTGGCAGGTGTCACCTTTGCCAGCTGTTACGTTTCGCCGAACATCGGGCCAGCGGACTTTGGCGCCTATCTCGAGGCGGTGGAGATGGCGTTGGTTGGTCACCAGCTCATCGTGCTTGCCGGTGATTTCAACGCGTGGAGCCAGGAGTGGGGATGTCCCCGCACAACATCCAGGGGCCACTCGCTCATGGGGACGGTGCAGCATCTGCAGCTCGATGTTGTCAACCGCGGCAACGTACCCACCTTCATGGGCAACGGGGTTGCGCGCGAAAGCATCGTGGACGTCTCGTTCGCAAGCACCTCGATCGCCTTGCCTGGGACCTGGAGGGTGAGTTCCACCTTCACCCACAGCGACCATCGTTACGTGGAGTATTCCGTCGGTGTGCCGGGTCGGCAGGGACAGCGGCAGCAGCATCAGCCATCGCAGACGCACGGGAGCGGGGCTATCGCGACGCATGCCGGGATTCGCTGGAAGACCTCCCTCTTCCGCAGCGAGGACTACAAGACCGCCCTCGTCGACTGTCGCTTCGCAGAAGCTGATACGTCCGAGGCGCTGGTCGGAGCATTGACCCTCGCTTGCGACGCCATCATGGAGAGGGTAGGCAGGCCGAAGCAGCATCAACAGCCTCGGCTGTATTGGTGGACCCCGGAGCTGGGCGACTTGCGTCGGGAGTGTGAACTTGCCGAGGAGAGGCTTAGTGCTGCCACAGGTTCGGCGGACCGCGACGTGGCGACCGCTCGCCTTCACGACCTGCGACGACAGCTGCAGCGAGCGATCCAGGAGAGCCGGAGCGGGAAGCTGCAGGAGCTGATTGACGCAGTCGACAGCGACGTGTTTGGTCTCGGGTACCAGGTGGTGATGGCCAAGCTGCGTGGCCGAACACCGCAGGAGACCGACCGAGCGGTATTAGAGCCAATCGTTGACGCGCTCTTCCCGGCTCATCCCGCCTTCGAGTGGCCAGTCATCGAGCGGACGGACGACGAGGAGGCCCTACGACCCGTCACAGAAGCAGAGATCCTGGCGATGGCCGACAGGATGGCTCTGACAAAGGCTCCGGGTCTGGACGGGATCCCGAACGTCGCGGTAAAGGCCGCAATCAGAGAGCACCCGGCGACGTTCGCCCGGGTGTTCAATGATTTGTTGGAGCGAGGCGAGTTCCCGAAGGAATGGAAGGAGGCGCGGCTAGTCCTGGTGCCCAAGCCGGGCAAGCCACCGGGCGATCCTGCGGCGAGTCGTCCGCTGCTCCTTGAGGGAGCAGTCCCGAAAATGTTTGAGAGGTGTGTCTTGGACCGCCTCAATGATCATTT
>NW_026453524.1:95000-105000 GCF_943734755.1 Anopheles moucheti
TACTCTTGTCCATGCTTTCACATGCTCTGATAGGTAGGTTCGTTCTCAGTTATCCCTGTGTTTATGGTTTTCGTGTGCTTCGAGAGGTTTGGTCCGTGTTTTTGAGTACTCTTGTCCATGATTTTCGTGTGCTTCTAGAGGTTTGGTCCGATTTTCAGTACTCTTGTCCATGCTTTCACATGCTCTGATAGGTAGGTTCGTTCTCAGTTATCCCTGTGTTCATGGTTTTCGTGTGCTTCCATAGGTTTGGTCCGTGTTTTTGAGTACTCTTGTCCATGATTTTCGTGTGCTTCTAGAGGTTTGGTCCGATTTTCAGTACTCTTGTCCATGCTTTCACATGCTCTGATAGGTAGGTTCGTTCTCAGTTATCCCTGTGTTCATGGTTTTCGTGTGCTTCGATTCGTTCACTCTATTACTCTTGTCTTTGGTTTTCGTTTGCTTCGATTCGTTCACTCCATTACTCTTGTCTGTGGTTTTTCGTTTGCTTCGATTCGTTCAGTCCATTACTCTTGTATGTGATTTTCGTTTGCTTCGATTCGTTCAGTCCATTACTCTTGTGTGTGGTTTTCGTTTGCTTCGATTCGTTCAGTCCATTACTCTTGTGTGTGGTTTTCGTTTGCTTCGAGTCGTTCAGTCCATTACCCTTGTCTATGATTTTCGTTTGCTTCGAGTCGTTCAGTCCAATACTTACCCTTGTCTATGATTTTCGCTCTAAGCCCAGTCGCCCTGCGCTCTGGAAATCACATTCCAACTCTATCACCGATAGCGCTCACACCTTGGAAACCACATTTCACCCAGGGGACCTTAGGGTGGATTTTGAGCCTTTCGGGATTGCGAAACCATCATTTAACACTCTAAACTTAATTTCCGCAATCCCAGACGCACTTTCCATATGGTCTCCAAAAATGCGTGTGAGCTGACCTGGTCCCTTATAATAGGCAATGAACACGATTTTGGCAAAATATTTTTTTCAAAATTTTTTGACTCACCGGGTAAAATCGAATTTACTTGGGAAAAATGTTCTAGCAGGGGCCCTCCCATACAAATTTTTTTCTTCTCAAAAATGATTTTCGTTTCACTTTTCATACTCAGGGGAGTCTAAAATTGATGTTTTGAGTCACCATGAAAAAAAAATTTTTTTTGACCCGAGCTTGTGTCGGCGACCCAAAAATCGACTCACTTGGGAAAAATGTTCTAGCAGGGGCCCTCCCATACAAAAATTTTTTCTTCTCAAAAATGATTTTCGTTTCACTTTTCATACTCAGGGGAGTCTAAAATTGATGTTTTGAGTCACCATGAAAAAAAAATTTTTTTTGACCCGAGCTTGTGTCGCGACCCAAAAATCGACTCACTTGGGAAAAATGTTCTAGCAGGGGCCCTCCCATACAAAAATTTTTTCTTCTCAAAAATGATTTTCGTTTCACTTTTCATACTCAGGGGAGTCTAAAATTGATGTTTTGAGTCACCGTGAAAAAAAAATTTTTTTGACCCGAGCTTGTGTCGGCGACCCAAAATCGACGCACTTGGGAAAAATGTTCTAGCAGGGGCCCTCCCATACAAAAATTTTTTCTTCTCAAAAATGATTTTCGTTTCACTTTTCATACTCAGGGGAGTCTAAAATTGATGTTTTGAGTCACCGAGAAAAAAAAATTTTTTTGACCCGAGCTTGTGTCGGCGACCCAAAAATCGACGCACTTGGGAAAAATGTTCTAGCAGGGGCCCTCCCATACAAAAATTTTTTCTTCTCAAAAATGATTTTCGTTTCACTTTTCATACTCAGGGGAGTCTAAAATTGATGTTTTGAGTCACCATGAAAAAAAAATTTTTTTTGACCCGAGCTTGTGTCGCGACCCAAAAATCGACTCACTTGGGAAAAATGTTCTAGCAGGGGCCCTCCCATACAAAAATTTTTTCTTCTCAAAAATGATTTTCGTTTCACTTTTCATACTCAGGGGAGTCTAAAATTGATGTTTTGAGTCACCGTGAAAAAAAAATTTTTTTGACCCGAGCTTGTGTCGGCGACCCAAAATCGACGCACTTGGGAAAAATGTTCTAGCAGGGGCCCTCCCATACAAAAATTTTTTCTTCTCAAAAATGATTTTCGTTTCACTTTTCATACTCAGGGGAGTCTAAAATTGATGTTTTGAGTCACCGAGAAAAAAAAATTTTTTTGACCCGAGCTTGTGTCGGCGACCCAAAAATCGACGCACTTGGGAAAAATGTTCTAGCAGGGGCCCTCCCATACAAAAATTTTTTCTTCTCAAAAATGATTTTCGTTTCACTTTTCATACTCAGGGGAGTCTAAAATTGATGTTTTGAGTCACCATGAAAAAAAAATTTTTTTTGACCCGAGCTTGTGTCGCGACCCAAAAATCGACTCACTTGGGAAAAATGTTCTAGCAGGGGCCCTCCCATACAAAAATTTTTTCTTCTCAAAAATGATTTTCGTTTCACTTTTCATACTCAGGGGAGTCTAAAATTGATGTTTTGAGTCACCGTGAAAAAAAAATTTTTTTGACCCGAGCTTGTGTCGGCGACCCAAAATCGACGCACTTGGGAAAAATGTTCTAGCAGGGGCCCTCCCATACAAAATTTTTTTCTTCTCAAAAATGATTTTCGTTTCACTTTTCATACTCAGGGGAGTCTAAAATTGATGTTTTGAGTCACCATGAAAAAAAAATTTTTTTTGACCCGAGCTTGTGTCGCGACCCAAAAATCGACTCACTTGGGAAAAATGTTCTAGCAGGGGCCCTCCCATACAAAAATTTTTTCTTCTCAAAAATGATTTTCGTTTCACTTTTCATACTCAGGGGAGTCTAAAATTGATGTTTTGAGTCACCGTGAAAAAAAAATTTTTTTGACCCGAGCTTGTGTCGGCGACCCAAAATCGACGCACTTGGGAAAAATGTTCTAGCAGGGGCCCTCCCATACAAAAATTTTTTCTTCTCAAAAATGATTTTCGTTTCACTTTTCATACTCAGGGGAGTCTAAAATTGATGTTTTGAGTCACCGAGAAAAAAAAATTTTTTTGACCCGAGCTTGTGTCGGCGACCCAAAAATCGACGCACTTGGGAAATATGTTCTAGCAGGGGCCCTCCCATACAAAAATTTTTTCTTCTCAAAAATGATTTTCGTTTCACTTTTCATACTCAGGGGAGTCTAAAATTGATGTTTTGAGTCACCGTGAAAAAAAAATTTTTTTGACCCGAGCTTGTGTCGGCGACCCAAAATCGACGCACTTGGGAAAAATGTTCTAGCAGGGGCCCTCCCATACAAATTTTTTTCTTCTCAAAAATGATTTTCGTTTCACTTTTCATACTCAGGGGAGTCTAAAATTGATGTTTTGAGTCACCATGAAAAAAAAATTTTTTTTGACCCTAGCTTGTGTCGCGACCCAAAAATCGACTCACTTGGGAAAAATGTTCTAGCAGGGGCCCTCCCATACAAAAATTTTTTCTTCTCAAAAATGATTTTCGTTTCACTTTTCATACTCAGGGGAGTCTAAAATTGATGTTTTGAGTCACCGTGAAAAAAAAAATTTTTTGACCCGAGCTTGTGTCGGCGACCCAAAATCGACGCACTTGGGAAAAATGTTCTAGCAGGGGCCCTCCCATACAAAAATTTTTTCTTCTCAAAAATGATTTTCGTTTCACTTTTCATACTCAGGGGAGTCTAAAATTGATGTTTTGAGTCACCGAGAAAAAAAAAATTTTTTGACCCGAGCTTGTGTCGGCGACCCAAAAATCGACGCACTTGGGAAATATGTTCTAGCAGGGGCCCTCCCATACAAAAATTTTTTCTTCTCAAAAATGATTTTCGTTTCACTTTTCATACTCAGGGGAGTCTAAAATTGATGTTTTGAGTCACCGTGAAAAAAAAAATTTTTTGACCCGAGCTTGTGTCGGCGACCCAAAATCGACGCACTTGGGAAAAATGTTCTAGCAGGGGCCCTCCCATACAAAAATTTTTTCTTCTCAAAAATGATTTTCGTTTCACTTTTCATACTCAGGGGAGTCTAAAATTGATGTTTTGAGTCACCGTGAAAAAAAAATTTTTTTGACCCGAGCTTGTGTCGGCGACCCAAAAATCGACGCACTTGGGAAATATGTTCTAGCAGGGGCCCTCCCATACTAAAATTTTTTCTTCTCAAAAATGATTTTCGTTTCACTTTTCATACTCAGGGGAGTCTAAAATTGATGTTTTGAGTCACCGTGAAAAAAAAATTTTTTTGACCCGAGCTTGTGTCGGCGACCCAAAATCGACGCACTTGGGAAATATGTTCTAGCAGGGGCCCTCCCATACAAAAATTTTTTCTTCTCAAAAATGATTTTCGTTTCACTTTTCATACTCAGGGGAGTCTAAAATTGATGTTTTGAGTCACCGAGAAAAAAAAATTTTTTTGACCCGAGCTTGTGTCGGCGACCCAAAATCGACGCACTTGGGAAAAATGTTCTAGCAGGGGCCCTCCCATACAAAAATTTTTTTTTGACTCACCGGGTAAAATGGTCGCACTTGGTAAAAATGTTCTAGCAGGGGCCCTCCCATACAAAAATTTTTTCTTCTCAAAAATGATTTTCGTTTCACTTTTCATACTCAGGGGAGTCTAATATTGAAGTTTTGAGTCACCGTGAAAAAAATTTTTTTTTGACTCACTGGGTAAAATGGTCGCACTTGGGAAAAATGTTCTAGCAGGGGCCCTCCCATACAAAAAATTTTTATTTCTCAAATCGATCCGTGGTTTCACTTTTCATACTCTAGGGCCCATTTGCTTCAACTTTGGAAAAAATTTTCGATGATGAAAAATTTTCACCTTCGACGTCCATCGACCACTCGACCCGAACTTGGTACTTTTGTATGGAGGTACCCAAGTGGTGACTTTCTCATACAAAAATTTTTATTTCTCAAATCGATCCGTGGTTTCACTTTTCATACTCTAGGGCCCATTTGCTTCAACTTTGGAAAAAATTTTCGATGATGAAAAATTTTCACCTTCGACGTCCATCGACCACTCGACCCGAACTTGGTACTTTTGTATGGAGGTACCCGAGTGGTGACTTTTTCATACAAAAATTTTTTTGCGAATACGTGTTCGTTCGCGATCATTAAGGCCATGAACCGCAAGTCCGCTGCGATAGAAATAGTGCATTGTAGTTACTCGACGAGAAAAAAAATCGGGACTTAGAAAAATTTTTGAAAGTCAAATCGTATTGACTTCCAACAACACCTGATAATAAACACACATTGCCTGTTGCACCACAGTTCGCATTTGACTTAACAAATCGCCTGTTGGTACGCACATCACCATCGACTTTACCAATCGCGTTTCGCACCGCTAATCCCACTTGGCGTGGAGCCACGCACATAATGTTGCGAGGAGAGTATTAATCGGGACTTAGCGTTTTAAGCTCGCGAACACTCCACTATGGGAGTGCACGCAAGCACCAACTGTACACACACAACACAACAATCACTCTCGCGAACACTCCATTCCCAAAGTGAACGCGAGCACCAGCAAGCATGGGTCGCCTGAGAGGATCGATGCGAACGCATCTCTACAACTCGCAGCTCCCAGCCTGTAGTCCCGTCGTTTGCGGGCGGTCGAAGGTGTCGAAACTAGTTGTATCCACGGTCGACGGAAACACAGCCACCAGGGTTCCCTGTGGTAAGGTACTTCCACGTGCAGCGTGCTCCCGCCCGTTGCGGCTCAGTCTAGTGCTATAGCGGGGATGAGACGTCAGTGTGCGCGGGGCAGCACCGACGGATCTCGGAGGGTTGTTAAGCCCGCTAGCTTCCGATCACCTAATGGGTTTGAGAAGCGCTATCAGCTCGGATTGGATACGACCTTAGAGGCGTTCAGGCATAATCCAGCGGACGTAGCGTCATACCAAAGTCCGGTCGAACTAGTATTGAGCCAGTGGTCCGTACCTGTGGTTCCTCTCGTACTGCACAGGAATTCCGTTAAGATAGCGGCAAACAGCACACACCAGTAGGGTAAAACTAACCTGTCTCACGACGGTCTAAACCCAGCTCACGTTCCCTTGAAAGGGTGAACAATCCTACGCTTGGTGAATTTTGCTTCACAATGATAGGAAGAGCCGACATCGAAGGATCAAAAAGCCACGTCGCTATGAACGCTTGGCGGCCACAAGCCAGTTATCCCTGTGTGACATTCGAGCAGTCGAGCTGTTCGGACGTGGTGTATTTTGCTCCTGAGTGAGTTAAAAATTGTGGCGTTAAATTACCTCGGAAAGTCTCGAATTTGTTCATAATCAGTCTATAAGAGGGTGTTTAGAGTGACTTTAGTGAAAACCGGACGAAAATCGGTGCATTAGTGGGCCAAAAAAGTGAAAAACATTGCCCCATACATTTTGTATGGGGAACAATTTTGGCAATAAAACCGTGCTAAATTGGTGAAAATCAACGCGGTTTGCGTTTAAAACGCATAAATAGACGCCAGTGAAGTGTTTTTTACTTATAAACAGTGTTTGCCGGCGATATTTAGCGTAAAATACGGAGTGGCAAATTTGTGCAAACATTTGGAACAACAACAACAACAATAGTGTGTGCGTGTTGTGAGTTTGCGCAAAAATCCGGTCCAATCGGGCCGGATGAGGTGGCAAATGATAGATTCTGTGTCCCCGATCGGCCAATAGCCGAAAACCGGAAGAAAATCGGTGCAGAATTGGGAAAAAACAGTGACGGCAAAAACGCGCATGGTGCTACCGCTGCGGCACGTGTTCTGGAAGTGTCTGTTGTATATACAAAAACGTTAATAACTTCGCGAGTTTTGGTCCGATTTTGCTGCGGTTTGCACTGTTGTGCTAGTTTTAGTGCATTTAATACGATCCGTGCATAAAAATAGTGAAAATCGCGAAAATAATTTTTGACATTTTTGTGACAACCCGGGACGACCCAACAGACATAAATTGATAGGCGAGCAGTCCCCAACAGACAATTTTTCAAATTGACGGTTTCTGCTCGAAAACTGCTCGAAACCAAAAAGGACGCAGAAAATTCTGGGAAGCTGTGGGGGGTCATCGGCAGCTCGAATCTGCTCGATTCGGACAGTTTTTATCGAGCTCGAAACTGCTCGAATTCCCGATTTTTGCGGGAAATTGCCGGGAAAAATCTGGGAACGACTGCAAAAATTCGGAAAGGCGTTTGCAAGCAGGGAAACACCCCCCCTGACCACTAAGACCTGCTTGGGTCTCTAAAATGGCGACAACTCGTACATCGCGTCCTCGGTCGGAATCGACAGAGGAAAGGCCGGGGCGATCCCTTTCGGCGGTAGAGCCGAAGGTCATTCTCACCAGAGCCTCGGCGTTGGCCTCAAAGTCGGTGAACCCGGACATGGTCGAACTGCGAAAGGTGCTCGGGGAAATGTCCCTCGCCAACGAGCAGCTTCGGGCCATGGTGAAAGAGCTGCAGCAAGAGCTGGTGATGCTGCGACAGCGTACCGTGGCCAACGAAGATATGGCCCGGGAGGAGCGGAAGCTGGCCCGCGAAGAATTTAAGCTGGCGCAAGAGAAATTCCACCAGGAGCTGCAGTGGAATAAGGACCAGGCCCGCCAGTGGTATGAAGAGACGCAGCGTCTCAGAGGCGAGCTGGCAAAGGAGACTGCGTGCCACCAGGAGTTGCTGGCACAGATGCTTGGTTGCGGCGGTAACCAAGCTCTGCAACCGCAGCAGCAGGCGCAGCCAGCTGTTGCGCAGCAGCAGCCTCAGAGGCAGCAGAAACAGCAACAGCAACGGCCTCCGTCGAAGCAGGCGACATCGCAGAGCTCCCTGCAGCAACCGCAACAGCAGCAACAACAACAGCAGCAGCAGCGGATGACGTATGCTAACGTGGCGGCCGAGACATCCGGCACGCAGGCTTCCCAGGGCGGTTCTTGGACGGTGGTGGGGCCTCGTAAAGCACCGCAGAAGTCGCAGCAGCAACAACAACAGCAGCAGCTGGCCAAGCCGCGACCACAATCTGCGGCGGCGAAGCATTCGGCGAAGAAGAAGCTGGACGCCATCGAGGTTGCCCCAGGCGAGGGTCAGTCTTGGACCGACGCGTATCAGCTGATACGCAGCGCTCCGTCGTTGGCCGAAGACCAGGCCAAGCTTGGAGTGGGACGACGAACGACGCGGGACCGGCTGGTCATGAACTTGGAGGACGGCGCCAATGCTGAAGCAATCCTGCAACGAGTGCAGGAGGTCTTTGCACAGTCTGCAGCTCCGGCCACCATCCGCCTGGTGACAGAAACGGTGGAGGTCCGCCTTGATGAGGTGGACCCTTTAGCGGTGGCATTGGATGTGGCGAAGGCGGTGACGACCACCAGTTCGGAGTCGGTGAGCGAATCCGCTGTGCACCTAGTGAAGGCGTGGAACGGTACGCAGACGGCGTACGTTCGGATGACACTCAAGGCGGCGGAGTTGATGCACCAACAGCTAGTACGAGTGCTGCACACCTCATGCTTGGCGACGAAACTGACACCACCGACGCGGGGCCAGCTACGGTGCTTCAAATGCCTGGAGCACGGACACCTGCGGCACCAGTGCAAGAGCGGGACGGATCGATCGACGCACTGCATCCGCTGCGGCCAACCGGGCCACCTGGCCCGAGCCTGCACAGCGGAGGTGTGTTGTGCGGTCTGCAAGGGCCCTCACCGAGTAGGACACCCGTCCTGCACCCGGAAGGTCTGAAGGTTTTGCAGATCAACCTTGGGCGCAGCCGTGCAGCGCAGGACATCATGCTGCAGACGGCTAGGGAGATCGGAGCGCAGGTGGTGATAGCGTGTGAGCTGTACAAACCACCTAGAGACAGCGTGCGGTGGGCGGTCGACGAGGCTCAGAGCGTAGCGGTAGTGGCGACTGGCGGCTACCCCATCCAACGACTGGGGAGTTCATCGGTGCCTGGGCTGGTAGTTGCCACCATAGCCGGGATAACGTTTGCCAGCTGCTATGTGTCCCCCAATATCGGACAAGCGGATCTCGGCGACTACCTGGAAGCGGTTGAGCTCACGCTCACGGGACAGGATCCCATGGTTCTGGCTGGGGACTTTAACGCCTGGAACCAGGAGTGGGGCAGTTCAAGAACCACGGCGAAGGGTGAGGACTTGCTGAGTGTTGTTGAGCACCTCGGACTTCGGACGCTCAACCGAGGGAACACACCCACTTTCAAGGGCAACGGTGTTGCACGGGAAAGCGTCATCGATGTGAGCTTCTCGAGTCCCTGCGTAGCGGAGCCAGGCAGTTGGAGTGTGAGTAGCAGATACTCCGGTAGCGACCACAGCTACGTGCTGTTCAGCGCTAAACTGCCTTCGACCAGCGGCCGACGTGCACATCAGCATCGGCCACACTGCAACGGGCACGGCGGTACAGCAGGCATGACGCGGCACGCGGGAACACGCTACAAAACAAGCCAATTCAATCAGGCTTGTTTTAAGCTGGCGCTTGGGATCGGTCGTTTCGACGATGTAAGCACACCTGAGGGCCTGATCAGGGGGCTCACAGAAGCGTGCGACGCAACGATGGAGAGGATCCACAAGACGAATTTCCGGCAGGCTCCGACGCTATACTGGTGGAACCCGGAAATCGCGAGGGCGCGAGATGCGTGCGAAGCTGCTGAGGCCAGGCTACGCACAGCAACGCAGACCGACGACCGTATCGCCGCTTCAGCCCGCTTGCTGGACGACCGTAGGGCTTTGGAACGAGAGATCCAGCGCAGCAAAGAGCGCTGCATGCAGGAGCTCATCGACGGAGTCGAGGACGATGTGTTTGGGTTGGGGTATCGAGTGGTTATGGCCAAGCTGCGCAGTCGAGCGCCGCCAGAACTGGACCGTTCTGTGCTGGAGCCGATCATCGACGCCCTCTTCCCGGCCCACCCATCGTTCGAGTGGCCGCCGATTGCGACGGAAAGCGACGAGGACGAAGAGCCCATCCGACCAGTCACCCGTGAAGAGATCCTTTGCATCGCTGAGGGGATGGCCACCTCAAAGGCGCCGGGCCTCGATGG
>NW_026453524.1:115000-125000 GCF_943734755.1 Anopheles moucheti
TGTGCTTCCATAGGTTTGGTCCGTGTTTTTGAGTACTCTTGTCCATGATTTTCGTGTGCTTCTAGAGGTTTGGTCCGATTTTCAGTACTCTTGTCCATGCTTTCACATGCTCTGATAGGTAGGTTCGTTCTTAGTTATCCCTGTGTTCATGGTTTTCGTGAGCTTCCATAGGTTTGGTCCGTGTTTTTGAGTACTCTTGTCCATGATTTTCGTGTGCTTCTAGAGGTTTGGTCCGATTTTCAGTACTCTTGTCCATGCTTTCACATGCTCTGATAGGTAGGTTCGTTCTCAGTTATCCCTGTGTTCATGGTTTTCGTGAGCTTCGATAGGTTTGGTCCGTGTTTTTGAGTACTCTTGTCCATGATTTTCGTGTGCTTCTTGAGGTTTGGTCCGATTTTCAGTACTCTTGTCCATGCTTTCACATGCTCTGATAGGTAGGTTCGTTCTCAGTTATCCCTGTGTTTATGGTTTTCGTGTGCTTCGAGAGGTTTGGTCCGTGTTTTTGAGTACTCTTGTCCATGATTTTCGTGTGCTTCTAGAGGTTTGGTCCGATTTTCAGTACTCTTGTCCATGACTTTCGTTTGCTTCGATTCGTTCACTCTATTACTCTTGTCTGTGGTTTTCGTTTGCTTCGATTCGTTCACTCTATTACTCTTGTCTTTGGTTTTCGTTTGCTTCGATTCGTTCACTCCATTACTCTTGTCTGTGGTTTTTCGTTTGCTTCGATTCGTTCAGTCCATTACTCTTGTATGTGATTTTCGTTTGCTTCGATTCGTTCAGTCCATTACTCTTGTGTGTGGTTTTCGTTTGCTTCGAGTCGTTCAGTCCATTACCCTTGTCTATGATTTTCGTTTGCTTCGAGTCGTTCAGTCCAATACTTACCCTTGTCTATGATTTTCGCTCTAAGCCCAGTCGCCCTGCGCTCTGGAAATCACATTCCAACTCTATCACCGATAGCGCTCACACCTTGGAAACCACATTTCACCCAGGGGACCTTAGGGTGGATTTTGAGCCTTTCGGGATTGCGAAACCATCATTTAACACTCTAAACTTAATTTCCGCAATCCCAGACGCACTTTCCATATGGTCTCCAAAAATGCGTGTGAGCTGACCTGGTCCCTTATAATAGGCAATGAACACGATTTTGGCAAAATATTTTTTTCAAAATTTTTTGACTCACCGGGTAAAATCGAATTTACTTGGGAAAAATGTTCTAGCAGGGGCCCTCCCATACAAATTTTTTTCTTCTCAAAAATGATTTTCGTTTCACTTTTCATACTCAGGGGAGTCTAAAATTGATGTTTTGAGTCACCAAGAAAAAAAAATTTTTTTTGACCCGAGCTTGTGTCGCGACCCAAAAATCGACTCACTTGGGAAAAATGTTCTAGCAGGGGCCCTCCCATACAAAAATTTTTTCTTCTCAAAAAGGATTTTCGTTTCACTTTTCATACTCAGGGGAGTCTAAAATTGATGTTTTGAGTCACCGTGAAAAAAAAAATTTTTTGACCCGAGCTTGTGTCGGCGACCCAAAATCGACGCACTTGGGAAAAATGTTCTAGCAGGGGCCCTCCCATACAAAAATTTTTTCTTCTCAAAAATGATTTTCGTTTCACTTTTCATACTCAGGGGAGTCTAAAATTGATGTTTTGAGTCACCGAGAAAAAAAAATTTTTTTGACCCGAGCTTGTGTCGGCGACCCAAAAATCGACGCACTTGGGAAATATGTTCTAGCAGGGGCCCTCCCATACAAAAATTTTTTCTTCTCAAAAATGATTTTCGTTTCACTTTTCATACTCAGGGGAGTCTAAAATTGATGTTTTGAGTCACCGTGAAAAAAAAAATTTTTTGACCCGAGCTTGTGTCGGCGACCCAAAATCGACGCACTTGGGAAAAATGTTCTAGCAGGGGCCCTCCCATACAAAAATTTTTTCTTCTCAAAAATGATTTTCGTTTCACTTTTCATACTCAGGGGAGTCTAAAATTGATGTTTTGAGTCACCGAGAAAAAAAAATTTTTTTGACCCGAGCTTGTGTCGGCGACCCAAAAATCGACGCACTTGGGAAATATGTTCTAGCAGGGGCCCTCCCATACAAAAATTTTTTCTTCTCAAAAATGATTTTCGTTTCACTTTTCATACTCAGGGGAGTCTAAAATTGATGTTTTGAGTCACCGTGAAAAAAAAAATTTTTTGACCCGAGCTTGTGTCGGCGACCCAAAATCGACGCACTTGGGAAAAATGTTCTAGCAGGGGCCCTCCCATACAAAAATTTTTTCTTCTCAAAAATGATTTTCGTTTCACTTTTCATACTCAGGGGAGTCTAAAATTGATGTTTTGAGTCACCGAGAAAAAAAAATTTTTTTGACCCGAGCTTGTGTCGGCGACCCAAAAATCGACGCACTTGGGAAATATGTTCTAGCAGGGGCCCTCCCATACAAAAATTTTTTCTTCTCAAAAATGATTTTCGTTTCACTTTTCATACTCAGGGGAGTCTAATATTGAAGTTTTGAGTCACCGTGAAAAAAATTTTTTTTTGACTCACTGGGTAAAATGGTCGCACTTGGGAAAAATGTTCTAGCAGGGGCCCTCCCATACAAAAAATTTTTATTTCTCAAATCGATCCGTGGTTTCACTTTTCATACTCTAGGGCCCATTTGCTTCAACTTTGGAAAAATTTTTCGATGATGAAAAATTTTCACCTTCGACGTCCATCGACCACTCGACCCGAACTTGGTACTTTTGTATGGAGGTACCCGAGTGGTGACTTTTTCATACAAAAATTTTTATTTCTCAAATCGATCCGTGGTTTCACTTTTCATACTCTAGGGCCCAATTGCTTCAACTTTGGAAAAAATTTTCGATGATGAAAAATTTTCACCTTCGACGTCCATCGACCACTCGACCCGAACTTGGTACTTTTGTATGGAGGTACCCGAGTGGTGACTTTTTCATACAAAAATTTTTATTTCTCAAATCGATCCGTGGTTTCACTTTTCATACTCTAGGGCCCATTTGCTTCAACTTTGGAAAAAATTTTCGATGATGAAAAATTTTCACCTTCGACGTCCATCGACCACTCGACCCGAACTTGGTACTTTTGTATGGAGGTACCCGAGTGGTGACTTTTTCATACAAAAATTTTTATTTCTCAAATCGATCCGTGGTTTCACTTTTCATACTCTAGGGCCCAATTGCTTCAACTTTGGAAAAAATTTTCGATGATGAAAAATTTTCACCTTCGACGTCCATCGACCACTCGACCCGAACTTGGTACTTTTGTATGGAGGTACCCAAGTGGTGACTTTTTCATACAAAAATTTTTTTGCGAATACGTGTTCGTTCGCGATCATTAAGGCCATGAACAACAAGTCCGCTGCGATAGAAATAGTGCATTGTAGTTACTCGACGAGAAAAAAAATCGGGACTTAGAAAAATTTTTGAAAGTCAAATCGTATTGACTTCCAACAACACCTGATAATAAACACACATTGCCTGTTGCACCACAGATCGCATTTGACTTAACAAATCGCCTGTTGGTACGCACATCACCATCGACTTTACCAATCGCGTTTCGCACCGCTAATCCCACTTGGCGTGGAGCCACGCACATAATGTTGCGAGGAGAGTATTAATCGGGACTTAGCGTTTTAAGCTCGCGAACACTCCACTATGGGAGTGCACGCAAGCACCAACTGTACACACACAACACAACAATCACTCTCGCGAACACTCCATTCCCAAAGTGAACGCGAGCACCAGCAAGCATGGGTCGCCTGAGAGGATCGATGCGAACGCATCTCTACAACTCGCAGCTCCCAGCCTGTAGTCCCGTCGTTTGCGGGCGGTCGAAGGTGTCGAAACTAGTTGTATCCACGGTCGACGGAAACACAGCCACCAGGGTTCCCTGTGGTAAGGTACTTCCACGTGCAGCGTGCTCCCGCCCGTTGCGGCTCAGTCTAGTGCTATAGCGGGGATGAGACGTCAGTGTGCGCGGGGCAGCACCGACGGATCTCGGAGGGTTGTTAAGCCCGCTAGCTTCCGATCACCTAATGGGTTTGAGAAGCGCTATCAGCTCGGATTGGATACGACCTTAGAGGCGTTCAGGCATAATCCAGCGGACGTAGCGTCATACCAAAGTCCGGTCGAACTAGTATTGAGCCAGTGGTCCGTACCTGTGGTTCCTCTCGTACTGCACAGGAATTCCGTTAAGATAGCGGCAAACAGCACACACCAGTAGGGTAAAACTAACCTGTCTCACGACGGTCTAAACCCAGCTCACGTTCCCTTGAAAGGGTGAACAATCCTACGCTTGGTGAATTTTGCTTCACAATGATAGGAAGAGCCGACATCGAAGGATCAAAAAGCCACGTCGCTATGAACGCTTGGCGGCCACAAGCCAGTTATCCCTGTGTGACATTCGAGCAGTCGAGCTGTTCGGACGTGGTGTATTTTGCTCCTGAGTGAGTTAAAAATTGTGGCGTTAAATTACCTCGGAAAGTCTCGAATTTGTTCATAATCAGTCTATAAGAGGGTGTTTAGAGTGACTTTAGTGAAAACCGGACGAAAATCGGTGCATTAGTGGGCCAAAAAAGTGAAAAACATTGCCCCATACATTTTGTATGGGGAACAATTTTGGCAATAAAACCGTGCTAAATTGGTGAAAATCAACGCGGTTTGCGTTTAAAACGCATAAATAGACGCCAGTGAAGTGTTTTTTACTTATAAACAGTGTTTGCCGGCGATATTTAGCGTAAAATACGGAGTGGCAAATTTGTGCAAACATTTGGAACAACAACAACAACAATAGTGTGTGCGTGTTGTGAGTTTGCGCAAAAATCCGGTCCAATCGGGCCGGATGAGGTGGCAAATGATAGATTCTGTGTCCCCGATCGGCCAATAGCCGAAAACCGGAAGAAAATCGGTGCAGAATTGGGAAAAAACAGTGACGGCAAAAACGCGCATGGTGCTACCGCTGCGGCACGTGTTCTGGAAGTGACTGTTGTATATACAAAAACGTTAATAACTTCGCGAGTTTTGGTCCGATTTTGCTGCGGTTTGCACTGTTGTGCTAGTTTTAGTGCATTTAATACGATCCGTGCATAAAAATAGTGAAAATCGCGAAAATAATTTTTGACATTTTTGTGACAACCCGGGACGACCCAACAGACATAAATTGATAGGTGAGCAGTCCCCAACAGACAATTTTTCAAATTGACGGTTTCTGCTCGAAAACTGCTCGAAACCAAAAAGGACGCAGAAAATTCTGGGAAGCTGTGGGGGGTCATCGGCAGCTCGAATCTGCTCGATTCGGACAGTTTTTATCGAGCTCGAAACTGCTCGAATTCCCGATTTTTGCGGGAAATTGCCGGGAAAAATCTGGGAACGACTGCAAAAATTCGGAAAGGCGTTTGCAAGCAGGGAAACACCCCCCCTGACCACTAAGACCTACTTGGGTCTCTAAAATGGCGACAACTCGTACATCGCGTCCTCGGTCGGAATCGACAGAGGAAAGGCCGGGGCGATCCCTTTCGGCGGTAGAGCCGAAGGTCATTCTCACCAGAGCCTCGGCGTTGGCCTCAAAGTCGGTGAACCCGGACATGGTCGAACTGCGAAAGGTGCTCGGGGAAATGTCCCTCGCCAACGAGCAGCTTCGGGCCATGGTGAAAGAGCTGCAGCAAGAGCTGGTGATGCTGCGACAGCGTACCGTGGCCAACGAAGATATGGCCCGGGAGGAGCGGAAGCTGGCCCGCGAAGAATTTAAGCTGGCGCAAGAGAAATTCCACCAGGAGCTGCAGTGGAATAAGGACCAGGCCCGCCAGTGGTATGAAGAGACGCAGCGTCTCAGAGGCGAGCTGGCAAAGGAGACTGCGTGCCACCAGGAGTTGCTGGCACAGATGCTTGGTTGCGGCGGTAACCAAGCTCTGCAACCGCAGCAGCAGGCGCAGCCAGCTGTTGCGCAGCAGCAGCCTCAGAGGCAGCAGAAACAGCAACAGCAACGGCCTCCGTCGAAGCAGGCGACATCGCAGAGCTCCCTGCAGCAACCGCAACAGCAGCAACAACAACAGCAGCAGCAGCGGATGACGTATGCTAACGTGGCGGCCGAGACATCCGGCACGCAGGCTTCCCAGGGCGGTTCTTGGACGGTGGTGGGGCCTCGTAAAGCACCGCAGAAGTCGCAGCAGCAACAACAACAGCAGCAGCTGGCCAAGCCGCGACCACAATCTGCGGCGGCGAAGCATTCGGCGAAGAAGAAGCTGGACGCCATCGAGGTTGCCCCAGGCGAGGGTCAGTCTTGGACCGACGCGTATCAGCTGATACGCAGCGCTCCGTCGTTGGCCGAAGACCAGGCCAAGCTTGGAGTGGGACGACGAACGACGCGGGACCGGCTGGTCATGAACTTGGAGGACGGCGCCAATGCTGAAGCAATCCTGCAACGAGTGCAGGAGGTCTTTGCACAGTCTGCAGCTCCGGCCACCATCCGCCTGGTGACAGAAACGGTGGAGGTCCGCCTTGATGAGGTGGACCCTTTAGCGGTGGCATTGGATGTGGCGAAGGCGGTGACGACCACCAGTTCGGAGTCGGTGAGCGAATCCGCTGTGCACCTAGTGAAGGCGTGGAACGGTACGCAGACGGCTTACGTTCGGATGACACTCAAGGCGGCGGAGTTGATGCACCAACAGCTAGTACGAGTGCTGCACACCTCATGCTTGGCGACGAAACTGACACCACCGACGCGGGGCCAGCTACGGTGCTTCAAATGCCTGGAGCACGGACACCTGCGGCACCAGTGCAAGAGCGGGACGGATCGATCGACGCACTGCATCCGCTGCGGCCAACCGGGCCACCTGGCCCGAGCCTGCACAGCGGAGGTGTGTTGTGCGGTCTGCAAGGGCCCTCACCGAGTAGGACACCCGTCCTGCACCCGGAAGGTCTGAAGGTTTTGCAGATCAACCTTGGGCGCAGCCGTGCAGCGCAGGACATCATGCTGCAGACGGCTAGGGAGATCGGAGCGCAGGTGGTGATAGCGTGTGAGCTGTACAAACCACCTAGAGACAGCGTGCGGTGGGCGGTCGACGAGGCTCAGAGCGTAGCGGTAGTGGCGACTGGCGGCTACCCCATCCAACGACTGGGGAGTTCATCGGTGCCTGGGCTGGTAGTTGCCACCATAGCCGGGATA
This sequence comes from Anopheles moucheti, assembly GCF_943734755.1. Classification (NCBI taxonomy): domain Eukaryota; kingdom Metazoa; phylum Arthropoda; class Insecta; order Diptera; family Culicidae; genus Anopheles; species Anopheles moucheti. The sequence goes on from NW_026453524.1 coordinate 122,176, forward strand.
ACGTTTGCCAGCTGCTATGTGTCCCCCAACATCGGACAAGCGGATCTCGGCGACTACCTGGAAGCGGTTGAGCTCACGCTCACGGGACAGGATCCCATGGTTCTGGCTGGGGACTTTAACGCCTGGAACCAGGAGTGGGGCAGTTCAAGAACCACGGCGAAGGGTGAGGACTTGCTGAGTGTTGTTGAGCACCTCGGACTTCGGACGCTCAACCGAGGGAACACACCCACTTTCAAGGGCAACGGTGTTGCACGGGAAAGCGTCATCGATGTGAGCTTCTCGAGTCCCTGCGTAGCGGAGCCAGGCAGTTGGAGTGTGAGTAGCAGATACTCCGGTAGCGACCACAGCTACGTGCTGTTCAGCGCTAAACTGCCTTCGACCAGCGGCCGACGTGCACATCAGCATCGGCCACACTGCAACGGGCACGGCGGTACAGCAGGCATGACGCGGCACGCGGGAACACGCTACAAAACAAGCCAATTCAATCAGGCTTGTTTTAAGCTGGCGCTTGGGATCGGTCGTTTCGACGATGTAAGCACACCTGAGGGCCTGATCAGGGGGCTCACAGAAGCGTGCGACGCAACGATGGAGAGGATCCACAAGACGAATTTCCGGCAGGCTCCGACGCTATACTGGTGGAACCCGGAAATCGCGAGGGCGCGAGATGCGTGCGAAGCTGCTGAGGCCAGGCTACGCACAGCAACGCAGACCGACGACCGTATCGCCGCTTCAGCCCGCTTGCTGGACGACCGTAGGGCTTTGGAACGAGAGATCCAGCGCAGCAAAGAGCGCTGCATGCAGGAGCTCATCGACGGAGTCGAGGACGATGTGTTTGGGTTGGGGTATCGAGTGGTTATGGCCAAGCTGCGCAGTCGAGCGCCGCCAGAATTGGACCGTTCTGTGCTGGAGCCGATCATCGACGCCCTCTTCCCGGCCCACCCATCGTTCGAGTGGCCGCCGATTGCGACGGAAAGCGACGAGGACGAAGAGCCCATCCGACCAGTCACCCGTGAAGAGATCCTTTGCATCGCTGAGGGGATGGCCACCTCAAAGGCGCCGGGCCTCGATGGAATTCCCAACGCGGCAGTGAAGACCGCGATGAGGGAGCACCCGGAAGCGTTCGTGCGGGCCTACAATGAGGTCCTGCAGAGCGGCGAGATTCCGGCATCGTGGAAAGTGGCACGCCTGGCGCTCATCCCGAAACCAGGCAAACCACCGGGCGAACCGTCGTCAAGTCGTCCACTGCTGATGCTGGGAGCGGCACCTAAGGGGTTCGAGAGACTGGTTTTGAACCGCCTCAATGAACATCTCGAGGATGAGAGCGCACCTCGTCTATCACAGGACCAATACGGCTTCCGCCGTGGACGCTCTACGGTCCAAGCTATAGAGAGGGTCATTGAGAAGGGACAGTACGCCAGGACGTTCCATCGCACCAACGGCCGGGATCCTCGATGTCTGATGGTGGCAGCGTTAGACGTCAGGAACGCCTTCAACACGGCCAGTTGGAAGGCGATCGCGATGGCCCTCCAAGAGAAGCGCGTCCCAGCAGCGCTCCAGAGAATTTTGCGCAGCTATTTCTCTGAGAGGGAAATGATCTTCGAAACAAGCGAGGGGCCAGTGCGACGGAAATTATCGGCGGGTGTTCCACAGGGGTCGATCCTCGGTCCGACCCTCTGGAATACCATGTACGACGGCGTACTGCGGCTGACACTGCCGGACGGCGTGGAAACAGTCGGGTTTGTGGATGACCTGGTGGTCCTAGCTGCCGGGACAACACCACAGGAGGCAGCTACCTTGGCGGAAGAGGCCATTTCTTTGATCAGCTCGTGGATGGAGGCTCATCACCTTGAGCTTGCGCCGGCCAAGACCGAGCTGGTCATGATCTCCACGATGCGAAGGGCAAACTCCCGTCACCCGGTCAATATCAACGGAGTGGAGCGAATGCCGAAAGAGACCATTAAATACCTGGGGGTCATCTTACAGGACCACATGTCGTGGGGGCCGCATGTGAACTACGCCACGGCAAAGGCGAAACGTGTGGCACAGGCGGTCACAAGGCTAATGGCGAACCACAGCGGGCCTAAGGGCGGAAAGCGACGGCTCCTCTCGGCTGTGGTGGATGCGACGCTCCGGTATGCTGCACCGATCTGGCACGAGGCGTTAGACGTGCGAGGGAATCGCCGTAAGCTCATCAGGGTGCAGAACCTGTACGCGAGACCCGTTGCCCGCACCTTTATATCGGTGCGCTACGAGGTGGCTACGGTCCTGGCGGGCGTGGTTCCCATCTGCCTCCAGGTGAAGGAAGACGCCAGATGCTACCGGAAACAGCAGGAAACGGGCACGAGCCTCAAGGAGCTGCATGTGCTGGAGAGGCAGGCCACTCTAGCTGAGTGGCAAGCGATGTGGGACGAGCTGGAGCCAACCAGCAGATACACGCGGTGGGCACACAGGGTCATACCGGACATAGGGCTGTGGAAGGCCAGACGTCATGGCGAGATGACATTCTACCTTGCACAGGTGTTGTCCGGGCATGGCTTTTTCCACGAGTACTTGCACTCGCGCCACCTGGCGCCCTCGGCGGAGTGTAGAAGGTGTCCGGGAGTGCCGGAATCGGCAGAGCATGCCTTCTTCCAGTGCCCACGATTCGCGGACGTGCGACAACGGTTGCTTGGGGAGGACAGTGACTTTCCTGCTACGGCGGACACGCTGCAGGCGTTCCTGCTTAGCAGCCGAGAAAGGTGGAGCGACGCATGCGAAGCGGCGAAAATCATCACCACCACACTACAGCAGGAGTGGTACGTCGAGCGGGCCACGAGCGCTAACGA
>NW_026453524.1:132500-155000 GCF_943734755.1 Anopheles moucheti
GAGCTTTTCCAATTCTTGTGTCCGACTGGCGAACGTTCTGTTGCGTTATAAACTTCGCGGTACTTGCCACCGGGTATGGTGTCCGTACAACCTTCTGAGAAATAGCCGGCGCGATCGACGGGATTAACCGACAATGCAGCGCTGGCTCTTGATCGGGCAATTTACGGGCTTTATCGGGCAATTTACGGGCTTGATGGTGCGACTTACGGGCCTGATAGTGCGACTAACGGGCTTGATAGGGCAATTTACGGGCTTTTTGGTGCGAATTACGGGCTTTTTGGTGCGACTTATGGGCTTGATAGGGCAATTTACGGGCTTTTTGGTGCGACTTATGGGCTTGATAGGGTAATTTACGGGCTTGTTGGTGCGACTTATGGGCCTGATAGTGCGACTAACGGGCTTGATAGGGCAATTTACGGGCTTTTTGGTGCGACTTACGGGCCTGATAGTGCGACTTAAGGGCCTGATAGTGCGACTAACGGGCTTTGATAGTGCGACCAACGGGCTTGATAGTGCGACCTATGGGCTTGATAGTGCGACTAACGGGCTTGATAGTGCGACTTATGGGCTTGATAGTGCGACTTATGGGCTTGATAGTGCGACTTACGGGCTTGCTTTTCCATGTTTTTCGCATCGAGCTTCGGTTCGTTTCGAATAATTTTGTCCATGTTTTTCGTTTGCTACGAGAGGTTCGGTTCGTTTTCAGTTATCCCTGTGTTCATGGTTTTCGTGAGCTTCGATAGGTTTGGTCCGTGTTTTTGAGTACTCTTGTCCATGATTTTCGTGTGCTTCTAGAGGTTTGGTCCGATTTTCAGTACTCTTGTCCATGCTTTCACATGCTCTGATAGGTAGGTTCGTTCTCAGTTATCCCTGTGTTCATGGTTTTCGTGAGCTTCGATAGGTTTGGTCCGTGTTTTTGAGTACTCTTGTCCATGATTTTCGTGTGCTTCTTGAGGTTTGGTCCGATTTTCAGTACTCTTGTCCATGCTTTCACATGCTCTGATAGGTAGGTTCGTTCTCAGTTATCCCTGTGTGTTCATGGTTTTCGTGTGCTTCGATAGGTTTGGTCCGTGTTTTTGAGTACTCTTGTCCATGATTTTCGTGTGCTTCTAGAGGTTTGGTCCGATTTTCAGTACTCTTGTCCATGCTTTCACATGCTCTGATAGGTAGGTTCGTTCTCAGTTATCCCTGTGTGTTCATGGTTTTCGTGAGCTTCGATAGGTTTGGTCCGTGTTTTTGAGTACTCTTGTCCATGATTTTCGTGTGCTTCTTGAGGTTTGGTCCGATTTTCAGTACTCTTGTCCATGCTTTCACATGCTCTGATAGGTAGGTTCGTTCTCAGTTATCCCTGTGTGTTCATGGTTTTCGTGTGCTTCGATAGGTTTGGTCCGTGTTTTTGAGTACTCTTGTCCATGATTTTCGTGTGCTTCTAGAGGTTTGGTCCGATTTTCAGTACTCTTGTCCATGCTTTCACATGCTCTGATAGGTAGGTTCGTTCTCAGTTATCCCTGTGTGTTCATGGTTTTCGTGTGCTTCGATAGGTTTGGTCCGTGTTTTTGAGTACTCTTGTCCATGATTTTCGTGTGCTTCTAGAGGTTTGGTCCGATTTTCAGTACTCTTGTCCATGCTTTCACATGCTCTGATAGGTAGGTTCGTTCTCAGTTATCCCTGTGTTTATGGTTTTCGTGTGCTTCGAGAGGTTTGGTCCGTGTTTTTGAGTACTCTTGTCCATGATTTTCGTGTGCTTCTTGAGGGTTGGTCCGATTTTCAGTACTCTTGTCCATGCTTTCACATGCTCTGATAGGTAGGTTCGTTCTCAGTTATCCCTGTGTTCATGGTTTTCGTGTGCTTCGATAGGTTTGGTCCGTGTTTTTGAGTACTCTTGTCCATGATTTTCGTTTGCTTCTAGAGGTTTGGTCCGATTTTCAGTACTCTTGTCCATGCTTTCACATGCTCTGATAGGTAGGTTCGTTCTCAGTTATCCCTGTGTTCATGGTTTTCGTGTGCTTCCATAGGTTTGGTCCGTGTTTTTGAGTACTCTTGTCCATGATTTTCGTGTGCTTCTAGAGGTTTGGTCCGATTTTCAGTACTCTTGTCCATGCTTTCACATGCTCTGATAGGTAGGTTCGTTCTCAGTTATCCCTGTGTTCGTGGTTTTCGTTTGCTTCGATTCGTTCACTCTATTACTCTTGTCTTTGGTTTTCGTTTGCTTCGATTCGTTCACTCCATTACTCTTGTCTGTGGTTTTTCGTTTGCTTCGATTCGTTCAGTCCATTACTCTTGTATGTGATTTTCGTTTGCTTCGATTCGTTCAGTCCATTACTCTTGTGTGTGGTTTTCGTTTGCTTCGAGTCGTTCAGTCCATTACCCTTGTCTATGATTTTCGTTTGCTTCGAGTCGTTCAGTCCAATACTTACCCTTGTCTATGATTTTCGCTCTAAGCCCAGTCGCCCTGCGCTCTGGAAATCACATTCCAACTCTATCACCGATAGCGCTCACACCTTGGAAACCACATTTCACCCAGGGGACCTTAGGGTGGATTTTGAGCCTTTCGGGATTGCGAAACCATCATTTAACACTCTAAACTTAATTTCCGCAATCCCAGACGCACTTTCCATATGGTCTCCAAAAATGCGTGTGAGCTGACCTGGTCCCTTATAATAGGCAATGAACACGATTTTGGCAAAATATTTTTTTCAAAATTTTTTGACTCACCGGGTAAAATCGAATTTACTTGGGAAAAATGTTCTAGCAGGGGCCCTCCCATACAAATTTTTTTCTTCTCAAAAATGATTTTCGTTTCACTTTTCATACTCAGGGGAGTCTAAAATTGATGTTTTGAGTCACCAAGAAAAAAAAATTTTTTTTGACCCGAGCTTGTGTCGCGACCCAAAAATCGACTCACTTGGGAAAAATGTTCTAGCAGGGGCCCTCCCATACAAAAATTTTTTCTTCTCAAAAAGGATTTTCGTTTCACTTTTCATACTCAGGGGAGTCTAAAATTGATGTTTTGAGTCACCGTGAAAAAAAAAATTTTTTGACCCGAGCTTGTGTCGGCGACCCAAAATCGACGCACTTGGGAAAAATGTTCTAGCAGGGGCCCTCCCATACAAAAATTTTTTCTTCTCAAAAATGATTTTCGTTTCACTTTTCATACTCAGGGGAGTCTAAAATTGATGTTTTGAGTCACCGAGAAAAAAAAATTTTTTTGACCCGAGCTTGTGTCGGCGACCCAAAATCGACGCACTTGGGAAAAATGTTCTAGCAGGGGCCCTCCCATACAAAAATTTTTTTTTTGACTCACCGGGTAAAATGGTCGCACTTGGTAAAAATGTTCTAGCAGGGGCCCTCCCATACAAATTTTTTTCTTCTCAAAAATGATTTTCGTTTCACTTTTCATACTCAGGGGAGTCTAAAATTGATGTTTTGAGTCACCATGAAAAAAAAATTTTTTTTGACCCGAGCTTGTGTCGCGACCTAAAAATCGACTCACTTGGGAAAAATGTTCTAGCAGGGGCCCTCCCATACAAAAATTTTTTCTTCTCAAAAATGATTTTCGTTTCACTTTTCATACTCAGGGGAGTCTAAAATTGATGTTTTGAGTCACCGAGAAAAAAAAATTTTTTTGACCCGAGCTTGTGTCGGTGACCCAAAATCGACGCACTTGGGAAAAATGTTCTAGCAGGGGCCCTCCCATACAAAAATTTTTTCTTCTCAAAAATGATTTTCGTTTCACTTTTCATACTCAGGGGAGTCTTAAATTGATGTTTTGAGTCACCGAGAAAAAAAAATTTTTTTGACCCGAGCTTGTGTCGGCGACCCAAAATCGACGCACTTGGGATAAATGTTCTAGCAGGGGCCCTCCCATACAAAAATTTTTTTTTGACTCACCGGGTAAAATGGTCGCACTTGGTAAAAATGTTCTAGCAGGGGCCCTCCCATACAAATTTTTTTCTTCTCAAAAATGATTTTCGTTTCACTTTTCATACTCAGGGGAGTCTAAAATTGATGTTTTGAGTCACCATGAAAAAAAAATTTTTTTTGACCCGAGCTTGTGTCGCGACCTAAAAATCGACTCACTTGGGAAAAATGTTCTAGCAGGGGCCCTCCCATACAAAAATTTTTTCTTCTCAAAAATGATTTTCGTTTCACTTTTCATACTCAGGGGAGTCTAAAATTGATGTTTTGAGTCACCGAGAAAAAAAAATTTTTTTGACCCGAGCTTGTGTCGGTGACCCAAAATCGACGCACTTGGGAAAAATGTTCTAGCAGGGGCCCTCCCATACAAAAATTTTTTCTTCTCAAAAATGATTTTCGTTTCACTTTTCATACTCAGGGGAGTCTAAAATTGATGTTTTGAGTCACCGAGACAAAAAAATTTTTTTGACCCGAGCTTGTGTCGGCGACCCAAAAATCGACGCACTTGGGAAAAATGTTCTAGCAGGGGCCCTCCCATACAAAAATTTTTTCTTCTCAAAAATGATTTTCGTTTCACTTTTCATACTCAGGGGAGTCTAAAATTGATGTTTTGAGTCACCGAGAAAAAAAAATTTTTTTGACCCGAGCTTGTGTCGGCGACCCAAAATCGACGCACTTGGGAAAAATGTTCTAGCAGGGGCCCTCCCATACAAAAATTTTTTCTTCTCAAAAATGATTTTCGTTTCACTTTTCATACTCAGGGGAGTCTAAAATTGATGTTTTGAGTCACCGAGAAAAAAAAATTTTTTTGACCCGAGCTTGTGTCGGCGACCCAAAAATCGACGCACTTGGGAAAAATGTTCTAGCAGGGGCCCTCCCATACAAAAATTTTTTCTTCTCAAAAATGATTTTCGTTTCACTTTTCATACTCAGGGGAGTCTAAAATTGATGTTTTGAGTCACCGAGAAAAAAAAATTTTTTTGACCCGAGCTTGTGTCGGCGACCCAAAATCGACGCACTTGGGAAAAATGTTCTAGCAGGGGCCCTCCCATACAAAAATTTTTTCTTCTCAAAAATGATTTTCGTTTCACTTTTCATACTCAGGGGAGTCTAAAATTGATGTTTTGAGTCACCGAGAAAAAAAAATTTTTTTGACCCGAGCTTGTGTCGGCGACCCAAAAATCGACGCACTTGGGAAAAATGTTCTAGCAGGGGCCCTCCCATACAAAAATTTTTTCTTCTCAAAAATGATTTTCGTTTCACTTTTCATACTCAGGGGAGTCTAAAATTGATGTTTTGAGTCACCGAGAAAAAAAAATTTTTTTGACCCGAGCTTGTGTCGGCGACCCAAAATCGACGCACTTGGGAAAAATGTTCTAGCAGGGGCCCTCCCATACAAAAATTTTTTCTTCTCAAAAATGATTTTCGTTTCACTTTTCATACTCAGGGGAGTCTAATATTGATGTTTTGAGTCACCGTGAAAAAAAAATTTTTTTTTGACTCACTGGGTAAAATGGTCGCACTTGGGAAAAATGTTCTACCAGGGGCCCTCCCATACAAAGAATTTTTATATCTCAAATCGATCCGTGGTTTCACTTTTCATACTCTAGGGCCCATTTGCTTCAACTTTGGAAAAAATTTTCGATGATGAAAAATTTTCACCTTCGACGTCCATCGACCACTCGACCCGAACTTGGTACTTTTGTATGGAGGTACCCGAGTGGTGACTTTTTCATACAAAAATTTTTATTTCTCAAATCGATCCGTGGTTTCACTTTTCATACTCTAGGGCCCATTTGCTTCAACTTTGGAAAAATTTTTCGATGATGAAAAATTTTCGCCTTCGACGTCCATCGACCACTCGACCCGAACTTGGTACTTTTGTATGGAGGTACCCGAGTGGTGACTTTTTCATACAAAAATTTTTATTTCTCAAATCGATCCGTGGTTTCACTTTTCATACTCTAGGGCCCATTTGCTTCAACTTTGGAAAAAATTTTCGATGATGAAAAATTTTCGCCTTCGACGTCCATCTACCACTCGACCCGAACTTGGTACTTTTGTATGGAGGTACCCGAGTGGTGACTTTTTCATACAAAAATTTTTATTTCTCAAATCGATCCGTGGTTTCACTTTTCATACTCTAGGGCCCATTTGCTTCAACTTTGGAAAAAAATTTCGATGATGAAAAATTTTCACCTTCGACGTCCATCTACCACTCGACCCGAACTTGGTACTTTTGTATGGAGGTACCCGAGTGGTGACTTTTTCATACAAAAATTTTTATTTCTCAAATCGATCCGTGGTTTCACTTTTCATACTCTAGGGCCCATTTGCTTCAACTTTGGAAAAAATTTTCGATGATGAAAAATTTTCGCCTTCGACGTCCATCTACCACTCGACCCGAACTTGGTACTTTTGTATGGAGGTACCCGAGTGGTGACTTTTTCATACAAAAATTTTTATTTCTCAAATCGATCCGTGGTTTCACTTTTCATACTCTAGGGCCCATTTGCTTCAACTTTGGAAAAAATTTTCGATGATGAAAAATTTTCACCTTCGACGTCCATCGACCACTCGACCCGAACTTGGTACTTTTGTATGGAGGTACCCAAGTGGTGACTTTTTCATACAAAAATTTTTTTGCGAATACGTGTTCGTTCGCGATCATTAAGGCCATGAACAACAAGTCCGCTGCGATAGAAATAGTGCATTGTAGTTACTCGACGAGAAAAAAAATCGGGACTTAGAAAAATTTTTGAAAGTCAAATCGTATTGACTTCCAACAACACCTGATAATAAACACACATTGCCTGTTGCACCACAGTTCGCATTTGACTTAACAAATCGCCTGTTGGTACGCACATCACCATCGACTTTACCAATCGCGTTTCGCACCGCTAATCCCACTTGGCGTGGAGCCACGCACATAATGTTGCGAGGAGAGCATTAATCGGGACTTAGCGTTTTATCGGGCAATTTACGGGCTTTATCGGGCAATTTACGGGCTTGATGGTGCGACTTACGGGCCTGATAGTGCGACTAACGGGCTTGATAGGGCAATTTACGGGCTTTTTGGTGCGACTTATGGGCTTGATAGGGCAATTTACGGGCTTTTTGGTGCAAATTACGGGCTTTTTGGTGCGACTTACGAGCTTGATAGTGCGACTAACGGGCTTGATAGGGCAATTTACGGGCTTTTTGGTGCGACTTATGGGCTTGATAGGGCAATTTACGGGCTTTTTGGTGCGAATTACGGGCTTTTTGGTGCGACTTACGAGCTTGATAGTGCGACTAACGGGCTTGATAGGGTAATTTACGGGCTTTTTTGTGCGAATTACGGGCTTTTTGGTGCGACTTATGGGCTTGATAGTGCGACTAACGGGCTTTCGTGTGCTTCTAGAGGTTTGGTCCGATTTTCAGTACTCTTGTCCATGCTTTCACATGCTCTGATAGGTTCACAGTCAGTTTTCAGTTATCCCTGTGTTCATGGTTTTCGTGTGCTTCCATAGGTTTGGTCCGTGTTTTTGAGTACTCTTGTCCATGATTTTCGTGTGCTTCTAGAGGTTTGGTCCGATTTTCAGTACTCTTGTCCATGCTTTCACATGCTCTGATAGGTTCACAGTCAGTTTTCAGTTATCCCTGTGTTCATGGTTTTCGTGTGCTTCCATAGGTTTGGTCCGTGTTTTTGAGTACTCTTGTCCATGATTTTCGTGTGCTTCTTGAGGTTTGGTCCGATTTTCAGTACTCTTGTCCATGCTTTCACATGCTCTGATAGGTTCACAGTCAGTTTTCAGTTATCCCTGTGTTCATGGTTTTCGTGAGCTTCGATAGGTTTGGTCCGTGTTTTTGAGTACTCTTGTCCATGATTTTCGTGTGCTTCTAGAGGTTTGGTCCGATTTTCAGTACTCTTGTCCATGCTTTCACATGCTCTGATAGGTAGGTTCGTTCTCAGTTATCCCTGTGTTCATGGTTTTCGTGAGCTTCGATAGGTTTGGTCCGTGTTTTTGAGTACTCTTGTCCATGATTTTCGTGTGCTTCTTGAGGTTTGGTCCGATTTTCAGTACTCTTGTCCATGCTTTCACATGCTCTGATAGGTAGGTTCGTTCTCAGTTATCCCTGTGTGTTCATGGTTTTCGTGTGCTTCGATAGGTTTGGTCCGTGTTTTTGAGTACTCTTGTCCATGATTTTCGTGTGCTTCTAGAGGTTTGGTCCGATTTTCAGTACTCTTGTCCATGCTTTCACATGCTCTGATAGGTAGGTTCGTTCTCAGTTATCCCTGTGTGTTCATGGTTTTCGTGAGCTTCGATAGGTTTGGTCCGTGTTTTTGAGTACTCTTGTCCATGATTTTCGTGTGCTTCTTGAGGTTTGGTCCGATTTTCAGTACTCTTGTCCATGCTTTCACATGCTCTGATAGGTAGGTTCGTTCTCAGTTATCCCTGTGTGTTCATGGTTTTCGTGTGCTTCGATAGGTTTGGTCCGTGTTTTTGAGTACTCTTGTCCATGATTTTCGTGTGCTTCTAGAGGTTTGGTCCGATTTTCAGTACTCTTGTCCATGCTTTCACATGCTCTGATAGGTAGGTTCGTTCTCAGTTATCCCTGTGTGTTCATGGTTTTCGTGTGCTTCGATAGGTTTGGTCCGTGTTTTTGAGTACTCTTGTCCATGATTTTCGTGTGCTTCTAGAGGTTTGGTCCGATTTTCAGTACTCTTGTCCATGCTTTCACATGCTCTGATAGGTAGGTTCGTTCTCAGTTATCCCTGTGTTTATGGTTTTCGTGTGCTTCGAGAGGTTTGGTCCGTGTTTTTGAGTACTCTTGTCCATGATTTTCGTGTGCTTCTTGAGGGTTGGTCCGATTTTCAGTACTCTTGTCCATGCTTTCACATGCTCTGATAGGTAGGTTCGTTCTCAGTTATCCCTGTGTTCATGGTTTTCGTGTGCTTCGATAGGTTTGGTCCGTGTTTTTGAGTACTCTTGTCCATGATTTTCGTTTGCTTCTAGAGGTTTGGTCCGATTTTCAGTACTCTTGTCCATGCTTTCACATGCTCTGATAGGTAGGTTCGTTCTCAGTTATCCCTGTGTTCATGGTTTTCGTGTGCTTCCATAGGTTTGGTCCGTGTTTTTGAGTACTCTTGTCCATGATTTTCGTGTGCTTCTAGAGGTTTGGTCCGATTTTCAGTACTCTTGTCCATGCTTTCACATGCTCTGATAGGTAGGTTCGTTCTCAGTTATCCCTGTGTTCGTGGTTTTCGTTTGCTTCGATTCGTTCACTCTATTACTCTTGTCTTTGGTTTTCGTTTGCTTCGATTCGTTCACTCCATTACTCTTGTCTGTGGTTTTTCGTTTGCTTCGATTCGTTCAGTCCATTACTCTTGTATGTGATTTTCGTTTGCTTCGATTCGTTCAGTCCATTACTCTTGTGTGTGGTTTTCGTTTGCTTCGAGTCGTTCAGTCCATTACCCTTGTCTATGATTTTCGTTTGCTTCGAGTCGTTCAGTCCAATACTTACCCTTGTCTATGATTTTCGCTCTAAGCCCAGTCGCCCTGCGCTCTGGAAATCACATTCCAACTCTATCACCGATAGCGCTCACACCTTGGAAACCACATTTCACCCAGGGGACCTTAGGGTGGATTTTGAGCCTTTCGGGATTGCGAAACCATCATTTAACACTCTAAACTTAATTTCCGCAATCCCAGACGCACTTTCCATATGGTCTCCAAAAATGCGTGTGAGCTGACCTGGTCCCTTATAATAGGCAATGAACACGATTTTGGCAAAATATTTTTTTCAAAATTTTTTGACTCACCGGGTAAAATCGAATTTACTTGGGAAAAATGTTCTAGCAGGGGCCCTCCCATACAAATTTTTTTCTTCTCAAAAATGATTTTCGTTTCACTTTTCATACTCAGGGGAGTCTAAAATTGATGTTTTGAGTCACCAAGAAAAAAAAATTTTTTTTGACCCGAGCTTGTGTCGCGACCCAAAAATCGACTCACTTGGGAAAAATGTTCTAGCAGGGGCCCTCCCATACAAAAATTTTTTCTTCTCAAAAAGGATTTTCGTTTCACTTTTCATACTCAGGGGAGTCTAAAATTGATGTTTTGAGTCACCGTGAAAAAAAAAATTTTTTGACCCGAGCTTGTGTCGGCGACCCAAAATCGACGCACTTGGGAAAAATGTTCTAGCAGGGGCCCTCCCATACAAAAATTTTTTCTTCTCAAAAATGATTTTCGTTTCACTTTTCATACTCAGGGGAGTCTAAAATTGATGTTTTGAGTCACCGAGAAAAAAAAATTTTTTTGACCCGAGCTTGTGTCGGCGACCCAAAATCGACGCACTTGGGAAAAATGTTCTAGCAGGGGCCCTCCCATACAAAAATTTTTTTTTTGACTCACCGGGTAAAATGGTCGCACTTGGTAAAAATGTTCTAGCAGGGGCCCTCCCATACAAATTTTTTTCTTCTCAAAAATGATTTTCGTTTCACTTTTCATACTCAGGGGAGTCTAAAATTGATGTTTTGAGTCACCATGAAAAAAAAATTTTTTTTGACCCGAGCTTGTGTCGCGACCTAAAAATCGACTCACTTGGGAAAAATGTTCTAGCAGGGGCCCTCCCATACAAAAATTTTTTCTTCTCAAAAATGATTTTCGTTTCACTTTTCATACTCAGGGGAGTCTAAAATTGATGTTTTGAGTCACCGAGAAAAAAAAATTTTTTTGACCCGAGCTTGTGTCGGTGACCCAAAATCGACGCACTTGGGAAAAATGTTCTAGCAGGGGCCCTCCCATACAAAAATTTTTTCTTCTCAAAAATGATTTTCGTTTCACTTTTCATACTCAGGGGAGTCTTAAATTGATGTTTTGAGTCACCGAGAAAAAAAAATTTTTTTGACCCGAGCTTGTGTCGGCGACCCAAAATCGACGCACTTGGGATAAATGTTCTAGCAGGGGCCCTCCCATACAAAAATTTTTTTTTGACTCACCGGGTAAAATGGTCGCACTTGGTAAAAATGTTCTAGCAGGGGCCCTCCCATACAAATTTTTTTCTTCTCAAAAATGATTTTCGTTTCACTTTTCATACTCAGGGGAGTCTAAAATTGATGTTTTGAGTCACCATGAAAAAAAAATTTTTTTTGACCCGAGCTTGTGTCGCGACCTAAAAATCGACTCACTTGGGAAAAATGTTCTAGCAGGGGCCCTCCCATACAAAAATTTTTTCTTCTCAAAAATGATTTTCGTTTCACTTTTCATACTCAGGGGAGTCTAAAATTGATGTTTTGAGTCACCGAGAAAAAAAAATTTTTTTGACCCGAGCTTGTGTCGGTGACCCAAAATCGACGCACTTGGGAAAAATGTTCTAGCAGGGGCCCTCCCATACAAAAATTTTTTCTTCTCAAAAATGATTTTCGTTTCACTTTTCATACTCAGGGGAGTCTAAAATTGATGTTTTGAGTCACCGAGACAAAAAAATTTTTTTGACCCGAGCTTGTGTCGGCGACCCAAAAATCGACGCACTTGGGAAAAATGTTCTAGCAGGGGCCCTCCCATACAAAAATTTTTTCTTCTCAAAAATGATTTTCGTTTCACTTTTCATACTCAGGGGAGTCTAAAATTGATGTTTTGAGTCACCGAGAAAAAAAAATTTTTTTGACCCGAGCTTGTGTCGGCGACCCAAAATCGACGCACTTGGGAAAAATGTTCTAGCAGGGGCCCTCCCATACAAAAATTTTTTCTTCTCAAAAATGATTTTCGTTTCACTTTTCATACTCAGGGGAGTCTAAAATTGATGTTTTGAGTCACCGAGAAAAAAAAATTTTTTTGACCCGAGCTTGTGTCGGCGACCCAAAAATCGACGCACTTGGGAAAAATGTTCTAGCAGGGGCCCTCCCATACAAAAATTTTTTCTTCTCAAAAATGATTTTCGTTTCACTTTTCATACTCAGGGGAGTCTAAAATTGATGTTTTGAGTCACCGAGAAAAAAAAATTTTTTTGACCCGAGCTTGTGTCGGCGACCCAAAATCGACGCACTTGGGAAAAATGTTCTAGCAGGGGCCCTCCCATACAAAAATTTTTTCTTCTCAAAAATGATTTTCGTTTCACTTTTCATACTCAGGGGAGTCTAAAATTGATGTTTTGAGTCACCGAGAAAAAAAAATTTTTTTGACCCGAGCTTGTGTCGGCGACCCAAAAATCGACGCACTTGGGAAAAATGTTCTAGCAGGGGCCCTCCCATACAAAAATTTTTTCTTCTCAAAAATGATTTTCGTTTCACTTTTCATACTCAGGGGAGTCTAAAATTGATGTTTTGAGTCACCGAGAAAAAAAAATTTTTTTGACCCGAGCTTGTGTCGGCGACCCAAAATCGACGCACTTGGGAAAAATGTTCTAGCAGGGGCCCTCCCATACAAAAATTTTTTCTTCTCAAAAATGATTTTCGTTTCACTTTTCATACTCAGGGGAGTCTAATATTGATGTTTTGAGTCACCGTGAAAAAAAAATTTTTTTTTGACTCACTGGGTAAAATGGTCGCACTTGGGAAAAATGTTCTACCAGGGGCCCTCCCATACAAAGAATTTTTATATCTCAAATCGATCCGTGGTTTCACTTTTCATACTCTAGGGCCCATTTGCTTCAACTTTGGAAAAAATTTTCGATGATGAAAAATTTTCACCTTCGACGTCCATCGACCACTCGACCCGAACTTGGTACTTTTGTATGGAGGTACCCGAGTGGTGACTTTTTCATACAAAAATTTTTATTTCTCAAATCGATCCGTGGTTTCACTTTTCATACTCTAGGGCCCATTTGCTTCAACTTTGGAAAAATTTTTCGATGATGAAAAATTTTCGCCTTCGACGTCCATCGACCACTCGACCCGAACTTGGTACTTTTGTATGGAGGTACCCGAGTGGTGACTTTTTCATACAAAAATTTTTATTTCTCAAATCGATCCGTGGTTTCACTTTTCATACTCTAGGGCCCATTTGCTTCAACTTTGGAAAAAATTTTCGATGATGAAAAATTTTCGCCTTCGACGTCCATCTACCACTCGACCCGAACTTGGTACTTTTGTATGGAGGTACCCGAGTGGTGACTTTTTCATACAAAAATTTTTATTTCTCAAATCGATCCGTGGTTTCACTTTTCATACTCTAGGGCCCATTTGCTTCAACTTTGGAAAAAAATTTCGATGATGAAAAATTTTCACCTTCGACGTCCATCTACCACTCGACCCGAACTTGGTACTTTTGTATGGAGGTACCCGAGTGGTGACTTTTTCATACAAAAATTTTTATTTCTCAAATCGATCCGTGGTTTCACTTTTCATACTCTAGGGCCCATTTGCTTCAACTTTGGAAAAAATTTTCGATGATGAAAAATTTTCGCCTTCGACGTCCATCTACCACTCGACCCGAACTTGGTACTTTTGTATGGAGGTACCCGAGTGGTGACTTTTTCATACAAAAATTTTTATTTCTCAAATCGATCCGTGGTTTCACTTTTCATACTCTAGGGCCCATTTGCTTCAACTTTGGAAAAAATTTTCGATGATGAAAAATTTTCACCTTCGACGTCCATCGACCACTCGACCCGAACTTGGTACTTTTGTATGGAGGTACCCAAGTGGTGACTTTTTCATACAAAAATTTTTTTGCGAATACGTGTTCGTTCGCGATCATTAAGGCCATGAACAACAAGTCCGCTGCGATAGAAATAGTGCATTGTAGTTACTCGACGAGAAAAAAAATCGGGACTTAGAAAAATTTTTGAAAGTCAAATCGTATTGACTTCCAACAACACCTGATAATAAACACACATTGCCTGTTGCACCACAGTTCGCATTTGACTTAACAAATCGCCTGTTGGTACGCACATCACCATCGACTTTACCAATCGCGTTTCGCACCGCTAATCCCACTTGGCGTGGAGCCACGCACATAATGTTGCGAGGAGAGCATTAATCGGGACTTAGCGTTTTATCGGGCAATTTACGGGCTTTATCGGGCAATTTACGGGCTTGATGGTGCGACTTACGGGCCTGATAGTGCGACTAACGGGCTTGATAGGGCAATTTACGGGCTTTTTGGTGCGACTTATGGGCTTGATAGGGCAATTTACGGGCTTTTTGGTGCAAATTACGGGCTTTTTGGTGCGACTTACGAGCTTGATAGTGCGACTAACGGGCTTGATAGGGCAATTTACGGGCTTTTTGGTGCGACTTATGGGCTTGATAGGGCAATTTACGGGCTTTTTGGTGCGAATTACGGGCTTTTTGGTGCGACTTACGAGCTTGATAGTGCGACTAACGGGCTTGATAGGGTAATTTACGGGCTTTTTTGTGCGAATTACGGGCTTTTTGGTGCGACTTATGGGCTTGATAGTGCGACTAACGGGCTTTCGTGTGCTTCTAGAGGTTTGGTCCGATTTTCAGTACTCTTGTCCATGCTTTCACATGCTCTGATAGGTTCACAGTCAGTTTTCAGTTATCCCTGTGTTCATGGTTTTCGTGTGCTTCCATAGGTTTGGTCCGTGTTTTTGAGTACTCTTGTCCATGATTTTCGTGTGCTTCTAGAGGTTTGGTCCGATTTTCAGTACTCTTGTCCATGCTTTCACATGCTCTGATAGGTTCACAGTCAGTTTTCAGTTATCCCTGTGTTCATGGTTTTCGTGTGCTTCCATAGGTTTGGTCCGTGTTTTTGAGTACTCTTGTCCATGATTTTCGTGTGCTTCTTGAGGTTTGGTCCGATTTTCAGTACTCTTGTCCATGCTTTCACATGCTCTGATAGGTTCACAGTCAGTTTTCAGTTATCCCTGTGTTCATGGTTTTCGTGAGCTTCGATAGGTTTGGTCCGTGTTTTTGAGTACTCTTGTCCATGATTTTCGTGTGCTTCTTGAGGTTTGGTCCGATTTTCAGTACTCTTGTCCATGCTTTCACATGCTCTGATAGGTAGGTTCGTTCTCAGTTATCCCTGTGTTTATGGTTTTCGTGTGCTTCGAGAGGTTTGGTCCGTGTTTTTGAGTACTCTTGTCCATGATTTTCGTGTGCTTCTAGAGGTTTGGTCCGATTTTCAGTACTCTTGTCCATGACTTTCGTTTGCTTCGATTCGTTCACTCTATTACTCTTGTCTGTGGTTTTCGTTTGCTTCGATTCGTTCACTCTATTACTCTTGTCTTTGGTTTTCGTTTGCTTCGATTCGTTCACTCCATTACTCTTGTCTGTGGTTTTTCGTTTGCTTCGATTCGTTCAGTCCATTACTCTTGTATGTGATTTTCGTTTGCTTCGATTCGTTCAGTCCATTAATCTTGTGTGTGGTTTTCGTTTGCTTCGAGTCGTTCAGTCCATTACCCTTGTCTATGATTTTCGTTTGCTTCGAGTCGTTCAGTCCAATACTTACCCTTGTCTATGATTTTCGCTCTAAGCCCAGTCGCCCTGCGCTCTGGAAATCACATTCCAACTCTATCACCGATAGCGCTCACACCTTGGAAACCACATTTCACCCAGGGGACCTTAGGGTGGATTTTGAGCCTTTCGGGATTGCGAAACCATCATTTAACACTCTAAACTTAATTTCCGCAATCCCAGACGCACTTTCCATATGGTCTCCAAAAATGCGTGTGAGCTGACCTGGTCCCTTATAATAGGCAATGAACACGATTTTGGCAAAATATTTTTTTCAAAATTTTTTGACTCACCGGGTAAAATCGAATTTACTTGGGAAAAATGTTCTAGCAGGGGCCCTCCCATACAAATTTTTTTCTTCTCAAAAATGATTTTCGTTTCACTTTTCATACTCAGGGGAGTCTAAAATTGATGTTTTGAGTCACCAAGAAAAAAAAATTTTTTTTGACCCGAGCTTGTGTCGCGACCCAAAAATCGACTCACTTGGGAAAAATGTTCTAGCAGGGGCCCTCCCATACAAAAATTTTTTCTTCTCAAAAATGATTTTCGTTTCACTTTTCATACTCAGGGGAGTCTAAAATTGATGTTTTGAGTCACCGTGAAAAAAAAAATTTTTTGACCCGAGCTTGTGTCGGCGACCCAAAATCGACGCACTTGGGAAAAATGTTCTAGCAGGGGCCCTCCCATACAAAAATTTTTTCTTCTCAAAAATGATTTTCGTTTCACTTTTCATACTCAGGGGAGTCTAAAATTGATGTTTTGAGTCACCGAGAAAAAAAAATTTTTTTGACCCGAGCTTGTGTCGGCGACCCAAAAATCGACGCACTTGGGAAATATGTTCTAGCAGGGGCCCTCCCATACAAAAATTTTTTCTTCTCAAAAATGATTTTCGTTTCACTTTTCATACTCAGGGGAGTCTAAAATTGATGTTTTGAGTCACCGTGAAAAAAAAAATTTTTTGACCCGAGCTTGTGTCGGCGACCCAAAATCGACGCACTTGGGAAAAATGTTCTAGCAGGGGCCCTCCCATACAAAAATTTTTTCTTCTCAAAAATGATTTTCGTTTCACTTTTCATACTCAGGGGAGTCTAAAATTGATGTTTTGAGTCACCGTGAAAAAAAAAATTTTTTGACCCGAGCTTGTGTCGGCGACCCAAAATCGACGCACTTGGGAAAAATGTTCTAGCAGGGGCCCTCCCATACAAAAATTTTTTCTTCTCAAAAATGATTTTCGTTTCACTTTTCATACTCAGGGGAGTCTAAAATTGATGTTTTGAGTCACCGAGAAAAAAAAATTTTTTTGACCCGAGCTTGTGTCGGCGACCCAAAAATCGACGCACTTGGGAAATATGTTCTAGCAGGGGCCCTCCCATACAAAAATTTTTTCTTCTCAAAAATGATTTTCGTTTCACTTTTCATACTCAGGGGAGTCTTAAATTGATGTTTTGAGTCACCGAGAAAAAAAAATTTTTTTGACCCGAGCTTGTGTCGGCGACCCAAAATCGACGCACTTGGGATAAATGTTCTAGCAGGGGCCCTCCCATACAAAAATTTTTTTTTGACTCACCGGGTAAAATGGTCGCACTTGGTAAAAATGTTCTAGCAGGGGCCCTCCCATACAAATTTTTTTCTTCTCAAAAATGATTTTCGTTTCACTTTTCATACTCAGGGGAGTCTAAAATTGATGTTTTGAGTCACCATGAAAAAAAAATTTTTTTTGACCCGAGCTTGTGTCGCGACCTAAAAATCGACTCACTTGGGAAAAATGTTCTAGCAGGGGCCCTCCCATACAAAAATTTTTTCTTCTCAAAAATGATTTTCGTTTCACTTTTCATACTCAGGGGAGTCTAAAATTGATGTTTTGAGTCACCGAGAAAAAAAAATTTTTTTGACCCGAGCTTGTGTCGGTGACCCAAAATCGACGCACTTGGGAAAAATGTTCTAGCAGGGGCCCTCCCATACAAAAATTTTTTCTTCTCAAAAATGATTTTCGTTTCACTTTTCATACTCAGGGGAGTCTAAAATTGATGTTTTGAGTCACCGAGACAAAAAAATTTTTTTGACCCGAGCTTGTGTCGGCGACCCAAAAATCGACGCACTTGGGAAAAATGTTCTAGCAGGGGCCCTCCCATACAAAAATTTTTTCTTCTCAAAAATGATTTTCGTTTCACTTTTCATACTCAGGGGAGTCTAAAATTGATGTTTTGAGTCACCGAGAAAAAAAATTTTTTTGACCCGAGCTTGTGTCGGCGACCCAAAATCGACGCACTTGGGAAAAATGTTCTAGCAGGGGCCCTCCCATACAAAAATTTTTTCTTCTCAAAAATGATTTTCGTTTCACTTTTCATACTCAGGGGAGTCTAAAATTGATGTTTTGAGTCACCGAGAAAAAAAAATTTTTTTGACCCGAGCTTGTGTCGGCGACCCAAAAATCGACGCACTTGGGAAAAATGTTCTAGCAGGGGCCCTCCCATACAAAAATTTTTTCTTCTCAAAAATGATTTTCGTTTCACTTTTCATACTCAGGGGAGTCTAAAATTGATGTTTTGAGTCACCGAGAAAAAAAAATTTTTTTGACCCGAGCTTGTGTCGGCGACCCAAAATCGACGCACTTGGGAAAAATGTTCTAGCAGGGGCCCTCCCATACAAAAATTTTTTCTTCTCAAAAATGATTTTCGTTTCACTTTTCATACTCAGGGGAGTCTAAAATTGATGTTTTGAGTCACCGAGAAAAAAAAATTTTTTTGACCCGAGCTTGTGTCGGCGACCCAAAAATCGACGCACTTGGGAAAAATGTTCTAGCAGGGGCCCTCCCATACAAAAATTTTTTCTTCTCAAAAATGATTTTCGTTTCACTTTTCATACTCAGGGGAGTCTAAAATTGATGTTTTGAGTCACCGAGAAAAAAAAATTTTTTTGACCCGAGCTTGTGTCGGCGACCCAAAATCGACGCACTTGGGAAAAATGTTCTAGCAGGGGCCCTCCCATACAAAAATTTTTTCTTCTCAAAAATGATTTTCGTTTCACTTTTCATACTCAGGGGAGTCTAATATTGATGTTTTGAGTCACCGTGAAAAAAAAATTTTTTTTTGACTCACTGGGTAAAATGGTCGCACTTGGGAAAAATGTTCTACCAGGGGCCCTCCCATACAAAGAATTTTTATATCTCAAATCGATCCGTGGTTTCACTTTTCATACTCTAGGGCCCATTTGCTTCAACTTTGGAAAAAATTTTCGATGATGAAAAATTTTCACCTTCGACGTCCATCGACCACTCGACCCGAACTTGGTACTTTTGTATGGAGGTACCCGAGTGGTGACTTTTTCATACAAAAATTTTTATTTCTCAAATCGATCCGTGGTTTCACTTTTCATACTCTAGGGCCCATTTGCTTCAACTTTGGAAAAATTTTTCGATGATGAAAAATTTTCGCCTTCGACGTCCATCGACCACTCGACCCGAACTTGGTACTTTTGTATGGAGGTACCCGAGTGGTGACTTTTTCATACAAAAATTTTTATTTCTCAAATCGATCCGTGGTTTCACTTTTCATACTCTAGGGCCCATTTGCTTCAACTTTGGAAAAAATTTTCGATGATGAAAAATTTTCGCCTTCGACGTCCATCTACCACTCGACCCGAACTTGGTACTTTTGTATGGAGGTACCCGAGTGGTGACTTTTTCATACAAAAATTTTTATTTCTCAAATCGATCCGTGGTTTCACTTTTCATACTCTAGGGCCCATTTGCTTCAACTTTGGAAAAAAATTTCGATGATGAAAAATTTTCACCTTCGACGTCCATCTACCACTCGACCCGAACTTGGTACTTTTGTATGGAGGTACCCGAGTGGTGACTTTTTCATACAAAAATTTTTATTTCTCAAATCGATCCGTGGTTTCACTTTTCATACTCTAGGGCCCATTTGCTTCAACTTTGGAAAAAATTTTCGATGATGAAAAATTTTCGCCTTCGACGTCCATCTACCACTCGACCCGAACTTGGTACTTTTGTATGGAGGTACCCGAGTGGTGACTTTTTCATACAAAAATTTTTATTTCTCAAATCGATCCGTGGTTTCACTTTTCATACTCTAGGGCCCATTTGCTTCAACTTTGGAAAAAATTTTCGATGATGAAAAATTTTCACCTTCGACGTCCATCGACCACTCGACCCGAACTTGGTACTTTTGTATGGAGGTACCCAAGTGGTGACTTTTTCATACAAAAATTTTTTTGCGAATACGTGTTCGTTCGCGATCATTAAGGCCATGAACAACAAGTCCGCTGCGATAGAAATAGTGCATTGTAGTTACTCGACGAGAAAAAAAATCGGGACTTAGAAAAATTTTTGAAAGTCAAATCGTATTGACTTCCAACAACACCTGATAATAAACACACATTGCCTGTTGCACCACAGTTCGCATTTGACTTAACAAATCGCCTGTTGGTACGCACATCACCATCGACTTTACCAATCGCGTTTCGCACCGCTAATCCCACTTGGCGTGGAGCCACGCACATAATGTTGCGAGGAGAGCATTAATCGGGACTTAGCGTTTTATCGGGCAATTTACGGGCTTTATCGGGCAATTTACGGGCTTGATGGTGCGACTTACGGGCCTGATAGTGCGACTAACGGGCTTGATAGGGCAATTTACGGGCTTTTTGGTGCGACTTATGGGCTTGATAGGGCAATTTACGGGCTTTTTGGTGCAAATTACGGGCTTTTTGGTGCGACTTACGAGCTTGATAGTGCGACTAACGGGCTTGATAGGGCAATTTACGGGCTTTTTGGTGCGACTTATGGGCTTGATAGGGCAATTTACGGGCTTTTTGGTGCGAATTACGGGCTTTTTGGTGCGACTTACGAGCTTGATAGTGCGACTAACGGGCTTGATAGGGTAATTTACGGGCTTTTTTGTGCGAATTACGGGCTTTTTGGTGCGACTTATGGGCTTGATAGTGCGACTAACGGGCTTTCGTGTGCTTCTAGAGGTTTGGTCCGATTTTCAGTACTCTTGTCCATGCTTTCACATGCTCTGATAGGTTCACAGTCAGTTTTCAGTTATCCCTGTGTTCATGGTTTTCGTGTGCTTCCATAGGTTTGGTCCGTGTTTTTGAGTACTCTTGTCCATGATTTTCGTGTGCTTCTAGAGGTTTGGTCCGATTTTCAGTACTCTTGTCCATGCTTTCACATGCTCTGATAGGTTCACAGTCAGTTTTCAGTTATCCCTGTGTTCATGGTTTTCGTGTGCTTCCATAGGTTTGGTCCGTGTTTTTGAGTACTCTTGTCCATGATTTTCGTGTGCTTCTTGAGGTTTGGTCCGATTTTCAGTACTCTTGTCCATGCTTTCACATGCTCTGATAGGTTCACAGTCAGTTTTCAGTTATCCCTGTGTTCATGGTTTTCGTGAGCTTCGATAGGTTTGGTCCGTGTTTTTGAGTACTCTTGTCCATGATTTTCGTGTGCTTCTTGAGGTTTGGTCCGATTTTCAGTACTCTTGTCCATGCTTTCACATGCTCTGATAGGTAGGTTCGTTCTCAGTTATCCCTGTGTTTATGGTTTTCGTGTGCTTCGAGAGGTTTGGTCCGTGTTTTTGAGTACTCTTGTCCATGATTTTCGTGTGCTTCTAGAGGTTTGGTCCGATTTTCAGTACTCTTGTCCATGACTTTCGTTTGCTTCGATTCGTTCACTCTATTACTCTTGTCTGTGGTTTTCGTTTGCTTCGATTCGTTCACTCTATTACTCTTGTCTTTGGTTTTCGTTTGCTTCGATTCGTTCACTCCATTACTCTTGTCTGTGGTTTTTCGTTTGCTTCGATTCGTTCAGTCCATTACTCTTGTATGTGATTTTCGTTTGCTTCGATTCGTTCAGTCCATTAATCTTGTGTGTGGTTTTCGTTTGCTTCGAGTCGTTCAGTCCATTACCCTTGTCTATGATTTTCGTTTGCTTCGAGTCGTTCAGTCCAATACTTACCCTTGTCTATGATTTTCGCTCTAAGCCCAGTCGCCCTGCGCTCTGGAAATCACATTCCAACTCTATCACCGATAGCGCTCACACCTTGGAAACCACATTTCACCCAGGGGACCTTAGGGTGGATTTTGAGCCTTTCGGGATTGCGAAACCATCATTTAACACTCTAAACTTAATTTCCGCAATCCCAGACGCACTTTCCATATGGTCTCCAAAAATGCGTGTGAGCTGACCTGGTCCCTTATAATAGGCAATGAACACGATTTTGGCAAAATATTTTTTTCAAAATTTTTTGACTCACCGGGTAAAATCGAATTTACTTGGGAAAAATGTTCTAGCAGGGGCCCTCCCATACAAATTTTTTTCTTCTCAAAAATGATTTTCGTTTCACTTTTCATACTCAGGGGAGTCTAAAATTGATGTTTTGAGTCACCAAGAAAAAAAAATTTTTTTTGACCCGAGCTTGTGTCGCGACCCAAAAATCGACTCACTTGGGAAAAATGTTCTAGCAGGGGCCCTCCCATACAAAAATTTTTTCTTCTCAAAAATGATTTTCGTTTCACTTTTCATACTCAGGGGAGTCTAAAATTGATGTTTTGAGTCACCGTGAAAAAAAAAATTTTTTGACCCGAGCTTGTGTCGGCGACCCAAAATCGACGCACTTGGGAAAAATGTTCTAGCAGGGGCCCTCCCATACAAAAATTTTTTCTTCTCAAAAATGATTTTCGTTTCACTTTTCATACTCAGGGGAGTCTAAAATTGATGTTTTGAGTCACCGAGAAAAAAAAATTTTTTTGACCCGAGCTTGTGTCGGCGACCCAAAAATCGACGCACTTGGGAAATATGTTCTAGCAGGGGCCCTCCCATACAAAAATTTTTTCTTCTCAAAAATGATTTTCGTTTCACTTTTCATACTCAGGGGAGTCTAAAATTGATGTTTTGAGTCACCGTGAAAAAAAAAATTTTTTGACCCGAGCTTGTGTCGGCGACCCAAAATCGACGCACTTGGGAAAAATGTTCTAGCAGGGGCCCTCCCATACAAAAATTTTTTCTTCTCAAAAATGATTTTCGTTTCACTTTTCATACTCAGGGGAGTCTAAAATTGATGTTTTGAGTCACCGTGAAAAAAAAAATTTTTTGACCCGAGCTTGTGTCGGCGACCCAAAATCGACGCACTTGGGAAAAATGTTCTAGCAGGGGCCCT
>NW_026453524.1:165000-172500 GCF_943734755.1 Anopheles moucheti
TCTTGAGGATTGGTCCGATTTTCAGTACTCTTGTCCATGCTTTCACATGCTCTGATAGGTAGGTTCGTTCTCAGTTATCCCTGTGTTTATGGTTTTCGTGTGCTTCGAGAGGTTTGGTCCGTGTTTTTGAGTACTCTTGTCCATGATTTTCGTGTGCTTCTAGAGGTTTGGTCCGATTTTCAGTACTCTTGTCCATGCTTTCACATGCTCTGATAGGTAGGTTCGTTCTCAGTTATCCCTGTGTTCATGGTTTTCGTGTGCTTCCATAGGTTTGGTCCGTGTTTTTGAGTACTCTTGTCCATGATTTTCGTGTGCTTCTAGAGGTTTGGTCCGATTTTCAGTACTCTTGTCCATGCTTTCACATGCTCTGATAGGTAGGTTCGTTCTCAGTTATCCCTGTGTTCATGGTTTTCGTTTGCTTCGATTCGTTCACTCTATTACTCTTGTCTTTGGTTTTCGTTTGCTTCGATTCGTTCACTCCATTACTCTTGTCTGTGGTTTTTCGTTTGCTTCGATTCGTTCAGTCCATTACTCTTGTATGTGATTTTCGTTTGCTTCGATTCGTTCAGTCCATTACTCTTGTGTGTGGTTTTCGTTTGCTTCGAGTCGTTCAGTCCATTACCCTTGTCTATGATTTTCGTTTGCTTCGAGTCGTTCAGTCCAATACTTACCCTTGTCTATGATTTTCGCTCTAAGCCCAGTCGCCCTGCGCTCTGGAAATCACATTCCAACTCTATCACCGATAGCGCTCACACCTTGGAAACCACATTTCACCCAGGGGACCTTAGGGTGGATTTTGAGCCTTTCGGGATTGCGAAACCATCATTTAACACTCTAAACTTAATTTCCGCAATCCCAGACGCACTTTCCATATGGTCTCCAAAAATGCGTGTGAGCTGACCTGGTCCCTTATAATAGGCAATGAACACGATTTTGGCAAAATATTTTTTTCAAAATTTTTTGACTCACCGGGTAAAATCGAATTTACTTGGGAAAAATGTTCTAGCAGGGGCCCTCCCATACAAATTTTTTTCTTCTCAAAAATGATTTTCGTTTCACTTTTCATACTCAGGGGAGTCTAAAATTGATGTTTTGAGTCACCGTGAAAAAAAAATTTTTTTGACCCGAGCTTGTGTCGGCGACCCAAAATCGACGCACTTGGGAAAAATGTTCTAGCAGGGGCCCTCCCATACAAAAATTTTTTCTTCTCAAAAATGATTTTCGTTTCACTTTTCATACTCAGGGGAGTCTAAAATTGATGTTTTGAGTCACCGTGAAAAAAAAATTTTTTTGACCCGAGCTTGTGTCGGCGACCCAAAATCGACGCACTTGGGAAAAATGTTCTAGCAGGGGCCCTCCCATACAAAAATTTTTTTTTGACTCACCGGGTAAAATGGTCGCACTTGGTAAAAATGTTCTAGCAGGGGCTCTCCCATACAAAAATTTTTTCTTCTCAAAAATGATTTTCGTTTCACTTTTCATACTCAGGGAAGTCTAATATTGAAGTTTTGAGTCACCGTGAAAAAATTTTTTTTTTGACTCACTGGGTAAAATGGTCGCACTTGGGAAAAATGTTCTAGCAGGGGCCCTCCCATACAAAAAATTTTTATTTCTCAAATCGATCCGTGGTTTCACTTTTCATACTCTAGGGCCCATTTGCTTCAACTTTGGAAAAAATTTTCGATGATGAAAAATTTTCACCTTCGACGTCCATCGACCACTCGACCCGAACTTGGTACTTTTGTATGGAGGTACCCAAGTGGTGACTTTCTCATACAAAAAATTTTTATTTCTCAAATCGATCCGTGGTTTCACTTTTCATACTCTAGGGCCCATTTGCTTCAACTTTGGAAAAAATTTTCGATGATGAAAAATTTTCACCTTCGACGTCCATCGACCACTCGACCCGAACTTGGTACTTTTGTATGGAGGTACCCGAGTGGTGACTTTTTCATACAAAAATTTTTATTTCTCAAATCGATCCGTGGTTTCACTTTTCATACTCTAGGGCCCATTTGCTTCAACTTTGGAAAAAATTTTCGATGATGAAAAATTTTCACCTTCGACGTCCATCGACCACTCGACCCGAACTTGGTACTTTTGTATGGAGGTACCCGAGTGGTGACTTTTTCATACAAAAATTTTTATTTCTCAAATCGATCCGTGGTTTCACTTTTCATACTCTAGGGCCCATTTGCTTCAACTTTGGAAAAAATTTTCGATGATGAAAAATTTTCACCTTCGACGTCCATCGACCACTCGACCCGAACTTGGTACTTTTGTATGGAGGTACCCGAGTGGTGACTTTTTCATACAAAAATTTTTTTGCGAATACGTGTTCGTTCGCGATCATTTAGGCCATGAACCGCAAGTCCGCTGCGATAGAAATAGTGCATTGTAGTTACTCGACGAGAAAAAAAATCGGGACTTAGAAAAATTTTTGAAAGTCAAATCGTATTGACTTCCAACAACACCTGATAATAAACACACATTGCCTGTTGCACCACAGTTCGCATTTGACTTAACAAATCGCCTGTTGGTACGCACATCACCATCGACTTTACCAATCGCGTTTCGCACCGCTAATCCCACTTGGCGTGGAGCCACGCACATAATGTTGCGAGGAGAGTATTAATCGGGACTTAGCGTTTTAAGCTCGCGAACACTCCACTATGGGAGTGCACGCAAGCACCAACTGTACACACACAACACAACAATCACTCTCGCGAACACTCCATTCCCAAAGTGAACGCGAGCACCAGCAAGCATGGGTCGCCTGAGAGGATCGATGCGAACGCATCTCTACAACTCGCAGCTCCCAGCCTGTAGTCCCGTCGTTTGCGGGCGGTCGAAGGTGTCGAAACTAGTTGTATCCACGGTCGACGGAAACACAGCCACCAGGGTTCCCTGTGGTAAGGTACTTCCACGTGCAGCGTGCTCCCGCCCGTTGCGGCTCAGTCTAGTGCTATAGCGGGGATGAGACGTCAGTGTGCGCGGGGCAGCACCGACGGATCTCGGAGGGTTGTTAAGCCCGCTAGCTTCCGATCACCTAATGGGTTTGAGAAGCGCTATCAGCTCGGATTGGATACGACCTTAGAGGCGTTCAGGCATAATCCAGCGGACGTAGCGTCATACCAAAGTCCGGTCGAACTAGTATTGAGCCAGTGGTCCGTACCTGTGGTTCCTCTCGTACTGCACAGGAATTCCGTTAAGATAGCGGCAAACAGCACACACCAGTAGGGTAAAACTAACCTGTCTCACGACGGTCTAAACCCAGCTCACGTTCCCTTGAAAGGGTGAACAATCCTACGCTTGGTGAATTTTGCTTCACAATGATAGGAAGAGCCGACATCGAAGGATCAAAAAGCCACGTCGCTATGAACGCTTGACGGCCACAAGCCAGTTATCCCTGTGTGTGTGTATTCGAGCAGTCGAGCTCTTCAGACATGGTGTGTTTGCTCCGCAGTGAGAATAACAATTTTTGTGCAAAAATCCCTTATAGCGACTGGACTTTGGTGATAAATCGTTGATAAGAGTACGTTTTAAGTGATTCGTGCGAAAACCGCTTCAAAATCGATGCAATAACGCGGAAAACAAGCATAAACATTTCCCCATACATTTTGTATGGGGAACTATTTCCGCCGGAAAAACGCTTATAATAGGCCATTTTCAACGCGGTTTGCGGTGAAATACGTTTATCAGGTGCCAATAAACGATTTTCTGTTGAAAAACAGTGTTTGCCAGCGAAAATTATAGTAATACACGGAGTTGCAATTTTGCGCAAAGAAACACAACAACAACAACAACAACAACAGTGCGTGTCGCGAATTTGTGCAAAATTCCGGTCCCCACGGGCCGGAAGTGGCCGAAAACGATAGTTTATGTGCCCATGATCGCGTTAAGGCAAAAAACCGGACGGAAAACGGACGAAAATTGCCGAAAACAACGTGGCAAAAAAGTGCAAGGGGTGCTACCGCCGGAGCACGTGTTTTCGAGCGACGGTGTTTATTAAAAAATCGCCTATAACTCTGCGAGTTTTTATCGGATTTGCGTGCGGTTTTCACCGCTGTAATTGTTTTAACGTGTTTGATAAGATCCAAACGGAAAAACAGTGAAAATCGCGGAAAAATTTTTTGACATTTTTTGGTGACATCCGGGTGACACATATGACCCAGCTGACGAATTTTGAAAAGTGAGCAGTCCCCAACAGACAATTTTTTGAATTGGCGGTTTCTACTCGAAAAACTGCTCGAAATAAGAAAGGACGCAGAAAATTTGGGGAAGCTGTGGGGGGGCATCGGCAGCTCGAATCTGCTCGATTCGGAATTTTTTATCGAGCTCGAAACTGCTCGAATTCCGGTTTTTTGAGAAAATCACGTGGAAAAAATCGGGAAAAACCCCAATAAATACGCAAAGGCTGCCACGAGTAGAGTAACATCACCCTGACCACTCTCGCCTGCCAATTCAACACCCAGCGAGTCCGTGGCTGACGTATTCCTGCTCCAGGTGGGAGGTTATTAGCCTCCCACCATGCCCACGTCATCAGGGTCTGGGGCAAGCGACCAGCGTTCGCTTAGGCCGCTTAGAGGACGAGCAACCTCTACCGATACGCGGCTCAGCAGCACAATAGAGCCGAAGGTGGTGCTCTCCAGAGTCACCACGATGTCTGCGAGAGTCACCACGATGTCTGCGATGTCTGCGATTGAGTCGTCACCCCGTACGTTGACGGCGCAAAGCTTCGAGGCAGTGAATGAGGAGCTTCGTGAGCTGGTCCGGTCGCTTCGGCAGGAGCTCTCCCTCTTGCGCGCTCAGATGCAGGAGATGGCATCTGAGGCCAAGGAGAGCTTGAAGACCACGAAGGAGGAGGCACGCCAACGCGAAGAGCGGGCCTGGTTGGAGGTGGCTGCTCTTCGCGAGGAGCTGAAGGCGGAGCGTCAGCAGCGCCATCAGCAGGGCAGCCAGCAGCAGAGACAGCAGCAGCAACAGGCAGCGGGTGCGGTGACGGCTACGGTGGTGCCGTCTCCGGACCAGGAAGGCGGCTCCTGGGCCGAGGTGGTGCGCCGTAAGCCGGCACGCCAGCAGCCGGCCCAGCAGCATCAGCAGGTGCAGCAGCAGCGGCAGCAACTGCATCAGGGGGGCACGGTGTATCGCCCCCCACAGATGGGTCAGCCGCAACAGCAACGTCAGCAGCAGCAGTGGCAGCTGAAAGGACAGCTGTTGCACAGCCGACTGCAGCAGCGGCAGCAGCGTCCGCAGCAGCCACAACAGCAGCGAAAGTCGCGTCGTTTGCGACAGGACTTGGTGGAGGTCGCGCCAGCGGAGGGCCAAACCTGGGACTCCGTTTATGCGAAGATCCGGCGTACAATTAAGGAGGAGGCGGAATACAAAGACTTGGTGGGCCATATCCTTATTGGCCGCCGAACACACGCAGCTCTCCTGCGGATGGAGCTGAGTCGGTCGGCAAATTCTGCTCTGGTGCTGCGAGACGTGCAGCGAATTGTCGGGGATGCTGGAGTGGCCAGACTGGTCACGGAGATGAGCGAGCTCATCGTCTGCCACGTCGACCCGTTGGCGCAGGAGGCTGATCTAAAGGAGGTGCTCGACAAGGAGCTGCAGGGCTGTGCTGGCATCGCGTCCGTCAACATGTGGCAGCTTCAGGACGGCACAAAGCGGGCTCGCGTTCGCCTTCCGGCTAAGGTCGCCAAGCAGCTCGTGGGGCGGCGAATGGCGCTGTGCGACTGCATAAGCACGGCGAAGGAAGCTCCGGCCACTCCAACGGCGCGACTTCGTTGCTACCGCTGTCTGGAGCGCGGTCACGTGGCGCGCGATTGCCGATCAACCGTTGATCGGCAACACGTCTGCATTCGCTGCGGCGTCGACGGTCATCGGGCCGGCACCTGCAGCGCAGAGGTGAAGTGTGCCGTCTGCGGTGGTCCCCACCGCGTGGGCCATAGTACGTGCGTCCGCTCGGCAGCCTCTTCGCAGTAAGGGTGCTGCAGCTCAATGTGGACCACTGTCAGGCAGGGCAGGATCTTGCGCTGCAAGCAGCGCGTGAACATCGGGCCGACGTCCTGCTTCTGTCGGACATGTACAGGCCGCCCTCCCACAATGGGAACTGGGCATACGACGGGGCGAGGAGGACTGCAGTGGTGGCCACCGGATCACACCCAATACAACGGGTGTGGAGCAGTGCAGTGCCCGGTCTGGTGGCTGCCCAGGTGGCTGGGGTGACTTTCATCTGCTGCTATGCGCCACCACGTCGTCCCACGCGCGAGTTCGAGCAGTTCCTCGAAGCCGTGGAACTCGAGACCGCTGCCCACTCCCGAGTCGTCATTGCCGGCGACTTCAACGCCTGGCACACGGAGTGGGGCAGCGCGAGGACTGAACCGCGCGGCATTGAGCTGTGGAACCTGGTCGAGCGGATGGGGCTGTCAACGCTCAATCGAGGTAACGAGCCAACGTTCATCGGCAGAGGAGCAGCTGTGTCCAGCGTGATTGATGTCACCTTTGCCAGCCCGTCGATCGTCAGGGCAGGGGCTTGGGAGGTGCTCCCATTCCCCCGGTCCGATCACCAGCTCATCAGGTTCGAGGTGGAGGGACCCGTACAGTTGCAGAGGGATGCGCAGCACTCTCAGCAGGGTCAGTCGCAGCGGTCGTCACGGCGTGATCCACAGGCCAGCCGGCAGCGCGCGCCATGCGCTGGCAAGCGGTGGAAGACGAAGCAGTTTAATGAAGCCTCTTTCCTTCACGCACTTGAAGATGTGAACTTCGTCGAGCTGGCTGCGACTGATGCGGGCATGGTGTCCGCTCTTACGGAAGCGTGCGACATCACCATGCAGCGGGTTTCTCGGCTACACAGCGATCCTCATCGAGATGTATATTGGTGGTCGCCTGAAGTGGAGCGTCTACGCGGGATTTGTCTGGCTGCGCGTGAGCGGCTCAGGCACACCATCGACCTGGAGGGGCGTAGCATCGCGGCGGCCGATCATCGCACGGCGAAGCGCAACCTCGAGAAGGCGATTCGAGCCAGCAAGCGGCAGGAGTTCGAAAGCCTCATCAGCATCGCCGAGGAGAACGTGTTCGGTGCGGGATACAGGGTGGTGACGTCTCGGCTGCGTGGCAGTCGTGTGCCGCCTGAGACCGACCGTGTCGAGCTGGAACGGATCGTCTCCGACCTGTTCCCGGTCCATCCACCGGTCTCGTGGCCTGACGCGAACGACGACGCTGACTCGGACGGGGTCACAGTCGCTGACGTGACCTGCGACGAGCTGTTGGCCATCGTCGCCGACATGAGCTCGAGGAAGGCCCCTGGCCTGGACGGCATCCCGAACGCTGCGGTTAAGGCGGCGATCAGGAGGTATCCGGAGGTCTTCTGCCGTGTGTACCAGGACTGCCTTACCCGCGGTACGTTTCCACCGCAGTGGAAGAGGCAGCGCCTGGTGCTGCTACCTAAGCCTGGCAAGCCTCCGGGCGAGAGCGCATCCTACCGGCCTTTATGCA
>NW_026453524.1:182500-187500 GCF_943734755.1 Anopheles moucheti
TTCAGTACTCTTGTCCATGCTTTCACATGCTCTGATAGGTAGGTTCGTTCTCAGTTATCCCTGTGTTCATGGTTTTCGTGAGCTTCGATAGGTTTGGTCCGTGTTTTTGAGTACTCTTGTCCATGATTTTCGTGTGCTTCTTGAGGTTTGGTCCGATTTTCAGTACTCTTGTCCATGCTTTCACATGCTCTGATAGGTAGGTTCGTTCTCAGTTATCCCTGTGTTTATGGTTTTCGTGTGCTTCGAGAGGTTTGGTCCGTGTTTTTGAGTACTCTTGTCCATGATTTTCGTGTGCTTCTAGAGGTTTGGTCCGATTTTCAGTACTCTTGTCCATGCTTTCACATGCTCTGATAGGTAGGTTCGTTCTCAGTTATCCCTGTGTTTATGGTTTTCGTGTGCTTCGAGAGGTTTGGTCCGTGTTTTTGAGTACTCTTGTCCATGATTTTCGTGTGCTTCTAGAGGTTTGGTCCGATTTTCAGTACTCTTGTCCATGCTTTCACATGCTCTGATAGGTAGGTTCGTTCTCAGTTATCCCTGTGTTCATGGTTTTCGTGTGCTTCCATAGGTTTGGTCCGTGTTTTTGAGTACTCTTGTCCATGATTTTCGTGTGCTTCTAGAGGTTTGGTCCGATTTTCAGTACTCTTGTCCATGCTTTCACATGCTCTGATAGGTAGGTTCGTTCTCAGTTATCCCTGTGTTCATGGTTTTCGTGTGCTTCCATAGGTTTGGTCCGTGTTTTTGAGTACTCTTGTCCATGATTTTCGTGTGCTTCTAGAGGTTTGGTCCGATTTTCAGTACTCTTGTCCATGCTTTCACATGCTCTGATAGGTAGGTTCGTTCTCAGTTATCCCTGTGTTCATGGTTTTCGTTTGCTTCGATTCGTTCACTCTATTACTCTTGTCTTTGGTTTTCGTTTGCTTCGATTCGTTCACTCCATTACTCTTGTCTGTGGTTTTTCGTTTGCTTCGATTCGTTCAGTCCATTACTCTTGTATGTGATTTTCGTTTGCTTCGATTCGTTCAGTCCATTACTCTTGTGTGTGGTTTTCGTTTGCTTCGAGTCGTTCAGTCCATTACCCTTGTCTATGATTTTCGTTTGCTTCGAGTCGTTCAGTCCAATACTTACCCTTGTCTATGATTTTCGCTCTAAGCCCAGTCGCCCTGCGCTCTGGAAATCACATTCCAACTCTATCACCGATAGCGCTCACACCTTGGAAACCACATTTCACCCAGGGGACCTTAGGGTGGATTTTGAGCCTTTCGGGATTGCGAAACCATCATTTAACACTCTAAACTTAATTTCCGCAATCCCAGACGCACTTTCCATATGGTCTCCAAAAATGCGTGTGAGCTGACCTGGTCCCTTATAATAGGCAATGAACACGATTTTGGCAAAATATTTTTTTCAAAATTTTTTGACTCACCGGGTAAAATCGAATTTACTTGGGAAAAATGTTCTAGCAGGGGCCCTCCCATACAAATTTTTTTCTTCTCAAAAATGATTTTCGTTTCACTTTTCATACTCAGGGGAGTCTAAAATTGATGTTTTGAGTCACCATGAAAAAAAAATTTTTTTTGACCCGAGCTTGTGTCGCGACCCAAAAATCGACTCACTTGGGAAAAATGTTCTAGCAGGGGCCCTCCCATACAAAAATTTTTTCTTCTCAAAAATGATTTTCGTTTCACTTTTCATACTCAGGGGAGTCTAAAATTGATGTTTTGAGTCACCGTGAAAAAAAAAATTTTTTGACCCGAGCTTGTGTCGGCGACCCAAAATCGACGCACTTGGGAAAAATGTTCTAGCAGGGGCCCTCCCATACAAAAATTTTTTCTTCTCAAAAATGATTTTCGTTTCACTTTTCATACTCAGGGGAGTCTAAAATTGATGTTTTGAGTCACCGAGAAAAAAAAATTTTTTTGACCCGAGCTTGTGTCGGCGACCCAAAAATCGACGCACTTGGGAAATATGTTCTAGCAGGGGCCCTCCCATACAAAAATTTTTTCTTCTCAAAAATGATTTTCGTTTCACTTTTCATACTCAGGGGAGTCTAAAATTGATGTTTTGAGTCACCGTGAAAAAAAAATTTTTTTGACCCGAGCTTGTGTCGGCGACCCAAAATCGACGCACTTGGGAAAAATGTTCTAGCAGGGGCCCTCCCATACAAAATTTTTTTCTTCTCAAAAATGATTTTCGTTTCACTTTTCATACTCAGGGGAGTCTAAAATTGATGTTTTGAGTCACCGTGAAAAAAAAATTTTTTTGACCCGAGCTTGTGTCGGCGACCCAAAATCGACGCACTTGGGAAAAATGTTCTAGCAGGGGCCCTCCCATACAAAAATTTTTTCTTCTCAAAAATGATTTTCGTTTCACTTTTCATACTCAGGGGAGTCTAAAATTGATGTTTTGAGTCACCGAGAAAAAAAAATTTTTTTGACCCGAGCTTGTGTCGGCGACCCAAAATCGACGCACTTGGGAAAAATGTTCTAGCAAGGGCCCTCCCATACAAAAATTTTTTCTTCTCAAAAATGATTTTCGTTTCACTTTTCATACTCAGGGGAGTCTAAAATTGATGTTTTGAGTCACCGTGAAAAAAAAATTTTTTTGACCCGAGCTTGTGTCGGCGACCCAAAATCGACGCACTTGGGAAAAATGTTCTAGCAGGGGCCCTCCCATACAAAAATTTTTTCTTCTCAAAAATGATTTTCGTTTCACTTTTCATACTCAGGGGAGTCTAAAATTGATGTTTTGAGTCACCGAGAAAAAAAAATTTTTTTGACCCGAGCTTGTGTCGGCGACCCAAAATCGACGCACTTGGGAAAAATGTTCTAGCAGGGGCCCTCCCATACAAAAATTTTTTCTTCTCAAAAATGATTTTCGTTTCACTTTTCATACTCAGGGGAGTCTAAAATTGATGTTTTGAGTCACCGTGAAAAAAAAATTTTTTTGACCCGAGCTTGTGTCGGCGACCCAAAATCGACGCACTTGGGAAAAATGTTCTAGCAGGGGCCCTCCCATACAAAAATTTTTTCTTCTCAAAAATGATTTTCGTTTCACTTTTCATACTCAGAGGAGTCTAAAATTGATGTTTTGAGTCACCGAGAAAAAAAAATTTTTTTGACCCGAGCTTGTGTCGGCGACCCAAAATCGACGCACTTGGGAAAAATGTTCTAGCAGGGGCCCTCCCATACAAAAATTTTTTCTTCTCAAAAATGATTTTCGTTTCACTTTTCATACTCAGGGGAGTCTAAAATTGATGTTTTGAGTCACCGAGAAAAAAAAATTTTTTTGACCCGAGCTTGTGTCGGCGACCCAAAATCGACGCACTTGGGAAAAATGTTCTAGCAGGGGCCCTCCCATACAAAATTTTTTTCTTCTCAAAAATGATTTTCGTTTCACTTTTCATACTCAGGGGAGTCTAAAATTGATGTTTTGAGTCACCGTGAAAAAAAAATTTTTTTGACCCGAGCTTGTGTCGGCGACCCAAAATCGACGCACTTGGGAAAAATGTTCTAGCAGGGGCCCTCCCATACAAAAATTTTTTCTTCTCAAAAATGATTTTCGTTTCACTTTTCATACTCAGGGGAGTCTAAAATTGATGTTTTGAGTCACCGAGAAAAAAAAATTTTTTTGACCCGAGCTTGTGTCGGCGACCCAAAATCGACGCACTTGGGAAAAATGTTCTAGCAAGGGCCCTCCCATACAAAAATTTTTTCTTCTCAAAAATGATTTTCGTTTCACTTTTCATACTCAGGGGAGTCTAAAATTGATGTTTTGAGTCACCGTGAAAAAAAAATTTTTTTGACCCGAGCTTGTGTCGGCGACCCAAAATCGACGCACTTGGGAAAAATGTTCTAGCAGGGGCCCTCCCATACAAAAATTTTTTCTTCTCAAAAATGATTTTCGTTTCACTTTTCATACTCAGGGGAGTCTAAAATTGATGTTTTGAGTCACCGAGAAAAAAAAATTTTTTTGACCCGAGCTTGTGTCGGCGACCCAAAATCGACGCACTTGGGAAAAATGTTCTAGCAGGGGCCCTCCCATACAAAAATTTTTTCTTCTCAAAAATGATTTTCGTTTCACTTTTCATACTCAGGGGAGTCTAAAATTGATGTTTTGAGTCACCGTGAAAAAAAAATTTTTTTGACCCGAGCTTGTGTCGGCGACCCAAAATCGACGCACTTGGGAAAAATGTTCTAGCAGGGGCCCTCCCATACAAAAATTTTTTCTTCTCAAAAATGATTTTCGTTTCACTTTTCATACTCAGAGGAGTCTAAAATTGATGTTTTGAGTCACCGAGAAAAAAAAATTTTTTTGACCCGAGCTTGTGTCGGCGACCCAAAATCGACGCACTTGGGAAAAATGTTCTAGCAGGGGCCCTCCCATACAAAAATTTTTTCTTCTCAAAAATGATTTTCGTTTCACTTTTCATACTCAGGGGAGTCTAAAATTGATGTTTTGAGTCACCGAGAAAAAAAAATTTTTTTGACCCGAGCTTGTGTCGGCGACCCAAAATCGACGCACTTGGGAAAAATGTTCTAGCAGGGGCCCTCCCATACAAAAATTTTTTCTTCTCAAAAATGATTTTCGTTTCACTTTTCATACTCAGGGGAGTCTAAAATTGATGTTTTGAGTCACCGAGAAAAAAAAATTTTTTTGACCCGAGCTTGTGTCGGCGACCCAAAATCGACGCACTTGGGAAAAATGTTCTAGCAGGGGCCCTCCCATACAAAAATTTTTTCTTCTCAAAAATGATTTTCGTTTCACTTTTCATACTCAGGGGAGTCTAATATTGAAGTTTTGAGTCACCGTGAAAAAAATTTTTTTTTGACTCACTGGGTAAAATGGTCGCACTTGGGAAAAATGTTCTAGCAGGGGCCCTCCCATACAAAAAATTTTTATTTCTCAAATCGATCCGTGGTTTCACTTTTCATACTCTAGGGCCCATTTGCTTCAACTTTGGAAAAATTTTTCGATGATGAAAAATTTTCACCTTCGACGTC
>NW_026453525.1:0-7500 GCF_943734755.1 Anopheles moucheti
CTAAAATTGATGTTTTGAGTCACCGAGAAAAAAAAAATTTTTTGACCCGAGCTTGTGTCGGCGACCCAAAATCGACGCACTTGGTAAAAATGTTCTAGCAGGGGCCCTCCCATACAAAAATTTTTTCTTCTCAAAAATGATTTTCGTTTCACTTTTCATACTCAGGGGAGTCTAATATTGAAGTTTTGAGTCACCGTGAAAAAAATTTTTTTTTGACTCACTGGGTAAAATGGTCGCACTTGGTAAAAATGTTCTAGCAGGGGCCCTCCCATACAAAAATTTTTTCTTCTCAAAAATGATTTTCGTTTCACTTTTCATACTCAGGGGAGTCTAAAATTGATGTTTTGAGTCACGGTGAAAAAAATTTTTTTTTTGACTCACCGGGTAAAATGGTCGCACTTGGGAAAAATGTTCTACCAGGGGCCCTCCCATACAAAAAATTTTTATTTCTCAAATCGATCCGTGGTTTCACTTTTCATACTCTAGGGCCCATTTGCTTCAACTTTGGAAAAAATTTTCGATGATGAAAAATTTTCACCTTCGACGTCCATCGACCACTCGACCCGAACTTGGTACTTTTGTATGGAGGTACCCGAGTGGTGACTTTTTCATACAAAAATTTTTATTTCTCAAATCGATGCGTGGTTTCACTTTTCATACTCTAGGGCCCATTTGCTTCAACTTTGGAAAAAATTTTCGATGATGAAAAATTTTCACCTTCGACGTCCATCGACCACTCGACCCGAACTTGGTACTTTTGTATGGAGGTACCCGAGTGGTGACTTTTTCATACAAAAATTTTTTTGCGAATACGTGTTCGTTCGCGATCATTAAGGCCATGAACCGCAAGTCCGCTGCGATAGAAATAGTGCATTGTAGTTACTCGACGAGAAAAAAAATCGGGACTTAGAAAAATTTTTGAAAGTCAAATCGTATTGACTTCCAACAACACCTGATAATAAACACACATTGCCTGTTGCACCACAGTTCGCATTTGACTTAACAAATCGCCTGTTGGTACGCACATCACCATCGACTTTACCAATCGCGTTTCGCACCGCTAATCCCACTTGGCGTGAAGCCACGCACATAATGTTGCGAGGAGAGTATTAATCGGGACTTAGCGTTTTAAGCTCGCGAACACTCCACTATGGGAGTGCACGCAAGCACCAACTGTACACACACAACACAACAATCACTCTCGCGAACACTCCATTCCCAAAGTGAACGCGAGCACCAGCAAGCATGGGTCGCCTGAGAGGATCGATGCGAACGCATCTCTACAACTCGCAGCTCCCAGCCTGTAGTCCCGTCGTTTGCGGGCGGTCGAAGGTGTCGAAACTAGTTGTATCCACGGTCGACGGAAACACAGCCACCAGGGTTCCCTGTGGTAAGGTACTTCCACGTGCAGCGTGCTCCCGCCCGTTGCGGCTCAGTCTAGTGCTATAGCGGGGATGAGACGTCAGTGTGCGCGGGGCAGCACCGACGGATCTCGGAGGGTTGTTAAGCCCGCTAGCTTCCGATCACCTAATGGGTTTGAGAAGCGCTATCAGCTCGGATTGGATACGACCTTAGAGGCGTTCAGGCATAATCCAGCGGACGTAGCGTCATACCAA
Organism: Anopheles moucheti; assembly: GCF_943734755.1. NCBI lineage: Eukaryota > Metazoa > Arthropoda > Insecta > Diptera > Culicidae > Anopheles > Anopheles moucheti. The sequence goes on from NW_026453525.1 coordinate 1,617, forward strand.
AGTCCGGTCGAACTAGTATTGAGCCAGTGGTCCGTACCTGTGGTTCCTCTCGTACTGCACAGGAATTCCGTTAAGATAGCGGCAAACAGCACACACCAGTAGGGTAAAACTAACCTGTCTCACGACGGTCTAAACCCAGCTCACGTTCCCTTGAAAGGGTGAACAATCCTACGCTTGGTGAATTTTGCTTCACAATGATAGGAAGAGCCGACATCGAAGGATCAAAAAGCCACGTCGCTATGAACGCTTGGCGGCCACAAGCCAGTTATCCCTGTGTGACATTCGAGCAGTCGAGCTGTTCGGACGTGGTGTATTTTGCTCCTGAGTGAGTTAAAAATTGTGGCGTTAAATTACCTCGGAAAGTCTCGAATTTGTTCATAATCAGTCTATAAGAGGGTGTTTAGAGTGACTTTAGTGAAAACCGGACGAAAATCGGTGCATTAGTGGGCCAAAAAAGTGAAAAACATTGCCCCATACATTTTGTATGGGGAACAATTTTGGCAATAAAACCGTGCTAAATTGGTGAAAATCAACGCGGTTTGCGTTTAAAACGCATAAATAGACGCCAGTGAAGTGTTTTTTACTTATAAACAGTGTTTGCCGGCGATATTTAGCGTAAAATACGGAGTGGCAAATTTGTGCAAACATTTGGAACAACAACAACAACAATAGTGTGTGCGTGTTGTGAGTTTGCGCAAAAATCCGGTCCAATCGGGCCGGATGAGGTGGCAAATGATAGATTCTGTGTCCCCGATCGGCCAATAGCCGAAAACCGGAAGAAAATCGGTGCAGAATTGGGAAAAAACAGTGACGGCAAAAACGCGCATGGTGCTACCGCTGCGGCACGTGTTCTGGAAGTGACTGTTGTATATACAAAAACGTTAATAACTTCGCGAGTTTTGGTCCGATTTTGCTGCGGTTTGCACTGTTGTGCTAGTTTTAGTGCATTTAATACGATCCGTGCATAAAAATAGTGAAAATCGCGAAAATAATTTTTGACATTTTTGTGACAACCCGGGACGACCCAACAGACATAAATTGATAGGCGAGCAGTCCCCAACAGACAATTTTTCAAATTGACGGTTTCTGCTCGAAAACTGCTCGAAACCAAAAAGGACGCAGAAAATTCTGGGAAGCTGTGGGGGGTCATCGGCAGCTCGAATCTGCTCGATTCGGACAGTTTTTATCGAGCTCGAAACTGCTCGAATTCCCGATTTTTGCGGGAAATTGCCGGGAAAAATCTGGGAACGACTGCAAAAATTCGGAAAGGCGTTTGCAAGCAGGGAAACACCCCCCCTGACCACTAAGACCTGCTTGGGTCTCTAAAATGGCGACAACTCGTACATCGCGTCCTCGGTCGGAATCGACAGAGGAAAGGCCGGGGCGATCCCTTTCGGCGGTAGAGCCGAAGGTCATTCTCACCAGAGCCTCGGCGTTGGCCTCAAAGTCGGTGAACCCGGACATGGTCGAACTGCGAAAGGTGCTCGGGGAAATGTCCCTCGCCAACGAGCAGCTTCGGGCCATGGTGAAAGAGCTGCAGCAAGAGCTGGTGATGCTGCGACAGCGTACCGTGGCCAACGAAGATATGGCCCGGGAGGAGCGGAAGCTGGCCCGCGAAGAATTTAAGCTGGCGCAAGAGAAATTCCACCAGGAGCTGCAGTGGAATAAGGACCAGGCCCGCCAGTGGTATGAAGAGACGCAGCGTCTCAGAGGCGAGCTGGCAAAGGAGACTGCGTGCCACCAGGAGTTGCTGGCACAGATGCTTGGTTGCGGCGGTAACCAAGCTCTGCAACCGCAGCAGCAGGCGCAGCCAGCTGTTGCGCAGCAGCAGCCTCAGAGGCAGCAGAAACAGCAACAGCAACGGCCTCCGTCGAAGCAGGCGACATCGCAGAGCTCCCTGCAGCAACCGCAACAGCAGCAACAACAACAGCAGCAGCAGCGGATGACGTATGCTAACGTGGCGGCCGAGACATCCGGCACGCAGGCTTCCCAGGGCGGTTCTTGGACGGTGGTGGGGCCTCGTAAAGCACCGCAGAAGTCGCAGCAGCAACAACAACAGCAGCAGCTGGCCAAGCCGCGACCACAATCTGCGGCGGCGAAGCATTCGGCGAAGAAGAAGCTGGACGCCATCGAGGTTGCCCCAGGCGAGGGTCAGTCTTGGACCGACGCGTATCAGCTGATACGCAGCGCTCCGTCGTTGGCCGAAGACCAGGCCAAGCTTGGAGTGGGACGACGAACGACGCGGGACCGGCTGGTCATGAACTTGGAGGACGGCGCCAATGCTGAAGCAATCCTGCAACGAGTGCAGGAGGTCTTTGCACAGTCTGCAGCTCCGGCCACCATCCGCCTGGTGACAGAAACGGTGGAGGTCCGCCTTGATGAGGTGGACCCTTTAGCGGTGGCATTGGATGTGGCGAAGGCGGTGACGACCACCAGTTCGGAGTCGGTGAGCGAATCCGCTGTGCACCTAGTGAAGGCGTGGAACGGTACGCAGACGGCGTACGTTCGGATGACACTCAAGGCGGCGGAGTTGATGCACCAACAGCGAGTACGAGTGCTGCACACCTCATGCTTGGCGACGAAACTGACACCACCGACGCGGGGCCAGCTACGGTGCTTCAAATGCCTGGAGCACGGACACCTGCGGCACCAGTGCAAGAGCGGGACGGATCGATCGACGCACTGCATCCGCTGCGGCCAACCGGGCCACCTGGCCCGAGCCTGCACAGCGGAGGTGTGTTGTGCGGTCTGCAAGGGCCCTCACCGAGTAGGACACCCGTCCTGCACCCGGAAGGTCTGAAGGTTTTGCAGATAAACCTTGGGCGCAGCCGTGCAGCGCAGGACATCATGCTGCAGACGGCTAGGGAGATCGGAGCGCAGGTGGTGATAGCGTGCGAGCTGTACAAACCACCTAGAGACAGCGTGCGGTGGGCGGTCGACGAGGCTCAGAGCGTAGCGGTAGTGGCGACTGGCGGCTACCCCATCCAACGACTGGGGAGTTCATCGGTGCCTGGGCTGGTAGTTGCCACCATAGCCGGGATAACGTTTGCCAGCTGCTATGTGTCCCCCAACATCGGACAAGCGGATCTCGGCGACTACCTGGAAGCGGTTGAGCTCACGCTCACGGGACAGGATCCCATGGTTCTGGCTGGGGACTTTAACGCCTGGAACCAGGAGTGGGGCAGTTCAAGAACCACGGCGAAGGGTGAGGACTTGCTGAGTGTTGTTGAGCACCTCGGACTTCGGACGCTCAACCGAGGGAACACACCCACTTTCAAGGGCAACGGTGTTGCACGGGAAAGCGTCATCGATGTGAGCTTCTCGAGTCCCTGCGTAGCGGAGCCAGGCAGTTGGAGTGTGAGTAGCAGATACTCCGGTAGCGACCACAGCTACGTGCTGTTCAGCGCTAAACTGCCTTCGACCAGCGGCCGACGTGCACATCAGCATCGGCCACACTGCAACGGGCACGGCGGTACAGCAGGCATGACGCGGCACGCGGGAACACGCTACAAAACAAGCCAATTCAATCAGGCTTGTTTTAAGCTGGCGCTTGGGATCGGTCGTTTCGACGATGTAAGCACACCTGAGGGCCTGATCAGGGGGCTCACAGAAGCGTGCGACGCAACGATGGAGAGGATCCACAAGACGAATTTCCGGCAGGCTCCGACGCTATACTGGTGGAACCCGGAAATCGCGAGGGCGCGAGATGCGTGCGAAGCTGCTGAGGCCAGGCTACGCACAGCAACGCAGACCGACGACCGTATCGCCGCTTCAGCCCGCTTGCTGGATGACCGTAGGGCTTTGGAACGGGAGATCCAGCGTAGCAAAGAGCGCTGCATGCAGGAGCTCATCGACGGAGTCGAGGACGATGTGTTTGGGTTGGGGTATCGAGTGGTTATGACCAAGCTGCGCAGTCGAGCGCCGCCAGAACTGGACCGTTCTGTGCTGGAGCCGATCATCGACGCCCTCTTCCCGGCCCACCCATCGTTCGAGTGGCCGCCGATTGCGACGGAAAGCGACGAGGACGAAGAGCCCATCCGACCAGTCACCCGTGAAGAGATCCTTTGCATCGCTGAGGGGATGGCCACCTCAAAGGCGCCGGGCCTCGATGGAATTCCCAACGCGGCAGTGAAGACCGCGATGAGGGAGCACCCGGAAGCGTTCGTGCGGGCCTACAATGAGGTCCTGCAGAGCGGCGAGATTCCGGCATCGTGGAAAGTGGCACGCCTGGCGCTCATCCCGAAACCAGGCAAGCCACCGGGCGAACCGTCGTCAAGTCGTCCACTGCTGATGCTGGGAGCGGCACCTAAGGGGTTCGAGAGACTGGTTTTGAACCGCCTCAATGAACATCTCGAGGATGAGAGCGCACCTTGTCTATCACAGGACCAATACGGCTTCCGCCGTGGACGCTCTACGGTCCAAGCTATAGAGAGGGTCATTGAGAAGGGACAGTACGCCAGGACGTTCCATCGCACCAACGGCCGGGATCCTCGATGTCTGATGGTGGCAGCGTTAGACGTCAGGAACGCCTTCAACACGGCCAGTTGGAAGGCGATCGCGATGGCCCTCCAAGAGAAGCGCGTCCCAGCAGCGCTCCAGAGAATTTTGCGCAGCTATTTCTCTGAGAGGGAAATGATCTTCGAAACAAGCGAGGGGCCAGTGCGACGGAAATTATCGGCGGGTGTTCCACAGGGGTCGATCCTCGGTCCGACCCTCTGGAATACCATGTACGACGGCGTACTGCGGCTGACACTGCCGGACGGCGTGGAAACAGTCGGGTTTGTGGATGACCTGGTGGTCCTAGCTGCCGGGACAACACCACAGGAGGCAGCTACCTTGGCGGAAGAGGCCATTTCTTTGATCAGCTCGTGGATGGAGGCTCATCACCTTGAGCTTGCGCCGGCCAAGACCGAGCTGGTCATGATCTCCACGATGCGAAGGGCAAACTCCCGTCACCCGGTCAATATCAACGGAGTGGAGCGAATGCCGAAAGAGACCATTAAATACCTGGGGGTCATCTTACAGGACTACATGTCGTGGGGGCCGCATGTGGATTACGCCACGGCAAAGGCGAAACGTGTGGCACAGGCGGTCACACGGCTAATGGCGAACCACAGCGGGCCTAAGTGCGGAAAGCGACGGCTCCTCTCGGCTGTGGTGGATGCGACGCTCCGGTATGCTGCACCGATTTGGCACGAGGCGCTAGACGTGCGAGGAAATCGTCGCAAGCTCATCAGGGTGCAGAATTTGTACGCGAGACCCGTTGCCCGCACTTTTATATCGGTGCGCTACGAGGTGGCTACGGTCCTGGCGGGCGTGGTTCCCATCTGCCTCCTGGTGAAGGAAGATGCCAGATGCTACCGGAAGCAGCAGGAAACGGGCACGAGCCTCAAGGAGCTGCATGTGCTGGAGAGGCAGGCCACTCTAGCTGAGTGGCAAGCGATGTGGGACGAGCTGGAGCCAACCAGCAGATACACGCGGTGGGCACACAGGGTCATACCGGACATAGGACTGTGGAAGGCCAGACGTCATGGCGAGATGACGTTCTACCTTGCACAGGTGCTGTCCGGGCATGGCTTTTTTCACGAGTACTTGCACTCGCGCCACCTGGCGCCCTCGGCGGAGTGTAGAAGGTGTCCGGGAGTGCCGGAATCGGCAGAGCATGCCTTCTTCCAGTGCCCACGATTCGCGGACGTGCGACAACGGTTGCTGGGGGAGGAGAGCGTATTTCCTGCTACGGCGGACACACTGCAGGCGTTCCTGCTTAGTAGCCGAGAAAGGTGGAGCGACGCATGCGAAGCGGCGAAAATCATCACCACCACACTACAGCAGGAGTGGTACGTCGAGCGGGCCACGAGCGCTAACGAAGGAATGGTGGCAGCGG
>NW_026453525.1:15000-25000 GCF_943734755.1 Anopheles moucheti
CCAATTCTTGTGTCCGACTGGCGAACGTTCTGTTGCGTTATAAACTTCGCGGTACTTGCCACCGGGTATGGTGTCCGTACAACCTTCTGAGAAATAGCCGGCGCGATCGACGGGATTAACCGACAATGCAGCGCTGGCTCTTGATCGGGCAATTTACGGGCTTTATCGGGCAATTTACGGGCTTGATGGTGCGACTTACGGGCCTGATAGTGCGACTAACGGGCTTGATAGGGCAATTTACGGGCTTTTTGGTGCGAATTACGGGCTTTTTGGTGCGACTTATGGGCTTGATAGGGCAATTTACGGGCTTTTTGGTGCGACTTATGGGCTTGATAGGGTAATTTACGGGCTTGTTGGTGCGACTTATGGGCCTGATAGTGCGACTAACGGGCTTGATAGGGCAATTTACGGGCTTTTTGGTGCGACTTACGGGCCTGATAGTGCGACTTATGGGCCTGATAGTGCGACTAACGGGCTTTGATAGTGCGACCAACGGGCTTGATAGTGCGACCTATGGGCTTGATAGTGCGACTAACGGGCTTGATAGTGCGACTTATGGGCTTGATAGTGCGACTTATGGGCTTGATAGTGCGACTTACGGGCTTGCTTTTCCATGTTTTTCGCATCGAGCTTCGGTTCGTTTCGAATAATTTTGTCCATGTTTTTCGTTTGCTACGAGAGGTTCGGTTCGTTTTCAGTTATCCCTGTGTTCATGGTTTTCGTGAGCTTCGATAGGTTTGGTCCGTGTTTTTGAGTACTCTTGTCCATTATTTTCGTGTGCTTCTTGAGGTTTGGTCCGATTTTCAGTACTCTTGTCCATGCTTTCACATGCTCTGATAGGTAGGTTCGTTCTCAGTTATCCCTGTGTTCATGGTTTTCGTGTGCTTCGATAGGTTTGGTCCGTGTTTTTGAGTACTCTTGTCCATGATTTTCGTTTGCTTCTAGAGGTTTGGTCCGATTTTCAGTACTCTTGTCCATGCTTTCACATGCTCTGATAGGTAGGTTCGTTCTCAGTTATCCCTGTGTTCATGGTTTTCGTGTGCTTCGATAGGTTTGGTCCGTGTTTTTGAGTACTCTTGTCCATGATTTTCGTGTGCTTCTAGAGGTTTGGTCCGATTTTCAGTACTCTTGTCCATGCTTTCACATGCTCTGATAGGTAGGTTCGTTCTCAGTTATCCCTGTGTTCATGGTTTTCGTGTGCTTCGATAGGTTTGGTCCGTGTTTTTGAGTACTCTTGTCCATGATTTTCGTGTGCTTCTAGAGGTTTGGTCCGATTTTCAGTACTCTTGTCCATGACTTTCGTTTGCTTCGATTCGTTCACTCTATTACTCTTGTCTGTGGTTTTCGTTTGCTTCGATTCGTTCACTCTATTACTCTTGTCTGTGGTTTTCGTTTGCTTCGATTCGTTCACTCCATTACTCTTGTCTGTGGTTTTCGTTTGCTTCGATTCGTTCAGTCCATTACCCTTGTTTGCGGTTTTCGTTTGCTTCGATTCGTTCAGTCCATTACTCTTGTATGTGATTTTCGTTTGCTTCGAGTCGTTCAGTCCATTACCCTTGTCTATGATTTTCGTTTGCTTCGAGTCGTTCAGTCCAATACTTACCTTTGTCTATGATTTTCGCTCTAGCCCAGTCGCCCTGCGCTCTGGAAATCACATTCCAACTCTATCACCGATAGTGCTCACACCTTGGAAACCACATTTCACCCGGGGAACCTTAGGGTGGATTTTGAGCCTTTCGGGATTGCGAAACCATCATTTAACACTCTAAACTTAATTTCCGCAATCCCAGACGCACTTTCCATATGGTCTCCAAAAATGCGTGTGAGCTGACCTGGTCCCTTATAATAGGCAATGAACACGACTTTGGAAAAATATTTTTATCAAAATTTTTTGACTCACCGGGTAAAATCGAATTTACTTGGGAAAAATGTTCTAGCAGGGGCCCTCCCATACAAATTTTTTTCTTCTCAAAAATGATTTTCGTTTCACTTTTCATACTCAGGGGAGTCTAAAATTGATGTTTTGAGTCACCGTGAAAAAAAAATTTTTTTGACCCGAGCTTGTGTCGGCGACCCAAAATCGACGCACTTGGGAAAAATGTTCTAGCAGGGGCCCTCCCATACAAAAATTTTTTCTTCTCAAAAATGATTTTCGTTTCACTTTTCATACTCAGGGGAGTCTAAAATTGATGTTTTGAGTCACCGTGAAAAAAAAATTTTTTTGACCCGAGCTTGTGTCGGCGACCCAAAATCGACGCACTTGGGAAAAATGTTCTAGCAGGGGCCCTCCCATACAAAAATTTTTTCTTCTCAAAAATGATTTTCGTTTCACTTTTCATACTCAGGGGAGTCTAAAATTGATGTTTTGAGTCACCGTGAAAAAAAAATTTTTTTGACCCGAGCTTGTGTCGGCGACCCAAAATCGACGCACTTGGGAAAAATGTTCTAGCAGGGGCCCTCCCATACAAAAATTTTTTCTTCTCAAAAATGATTTTCGTTTCACTTTTCATACTCAGGGGAGTCTAAAATTGATGTTTTGAGTCACCATGAAAAAAATTTTTTTTTTGACCCGAGCTTGTGTCGCGACCCAAAATCGACGCACTTGGGAAAAATGTTCTAGCAGGGGCCCTCCCATACAAAAATTTTTTCTTCTCAAAAATGATTTTCGTTTCACTTTTCATACTCAGGGGAGTCTAAAATTGATGTTTTGAGTCACCGAGAAAAAAAAATTTTTTTGACCCGAGCTTGTGTCGGCGACCCAAAAATCGACGCACTTGGGAAAAATGTTCTAGCAGGGGCCCTCCCATACAAAAATTTTTTCTTCTCAAAAATGATTTTCGTTTCACTTTTCATACTCAGGGGAGTCTAAAATTGATGTTTTGAGTCACCGTGAAAAAAAAAATTTTTTGACCCGAGCTTGTGTCGGCGACCCAAAATCGACGCACTTGGGAAATATGTTCTAGCAGGGGCCCTCCCATACAAAAATTTTTTCTTCTCAAAAATGATTTTCGTTTCACTTTTCATACTCAGGGGAGTCTAAAATTGATGTTTTGAGTCACCGAGAAAAAAAAATTTTTTTGACCCGAGCTTGTGTCGGCGACCCAAAAATCGACGCACTTGGGAAAAATGTTCTAGCAGGGGCCCTCCCATACAAAAATTTTTTCTTCTCAAAAATGATTTTCGTTTCACTTTTCATACTCAGGGGAGTCTAAAATTGATGTTTTGAGTCACCGAGAAAAAAAAAATTTTTTGACCCGAGCTTGTGTCGGCGACCCAAAATCGACGCACTTGGTAAAAATGTTCTAGCAGGGGCCCTCCCATACAAAAATTTTTTCTTCTCAAAAATGATTTTCGTTTCACTTTTCATACTCAGGGGAGTCTAAAATTGATGTTTTGAGTCACGGTGAAAAAAATTTTTTTTTTGACTCACCGGGTAAAATGGTCGCACTTGGGAAAAATGTTCTACCAGGGGCCCTCCCATACAAAAAATTTTTATTTCTCAAATCGATCCGTGGTTTCACTTTTCATACTCTAGGGCCCATTTGCTTCAACTTTGGAAAAAATTTTCGATGATGAAAAATTTTCACCTTCGACGTCCATCGACCACTCGACCCGAACTTGGTACTTTTGTATGGAGGTACCCGAGTGGTGACTTTTTCATACAAAAATTTTTATTTCTCAAATCGATGCGTGGTTTCACTTTTCATACTCTAGGGCCCATTTGCTTCAACTTTGGAAAAAATTTTCGATGATGAAAAATTTTCACCTTCGACGTCCATCGACCACTCGACCCGAACTTGGTACTTTTGTATGGAGGTACCCGAGTGGTGACTTTTTCATACAAAAATTTTTTTGCGAATACGTGTTCGTTCGCGATCATTAAGGCCATGAACCGCAAGTCCGCTGCGATAGAAATAGTGCATTGTAGTTACTCGACGAGAAAAAAAATCGGGACTTAGAAAAATTTTTGAAAGTCAAATCGTATTGACTTCCAACAACACCTGATAATAAACACACATTGCCTGTTGCACCACAGTTCGCATTTGACTTAACAAATCGCCTGTTGGTACGCACATCACCATCGACTTTACCAATCGCGTTTCGCACCGCTAATCCCACTTGGCGTGAAGCCACGCACATAATGTTGCGAGGAGAGTATTAATCGGGACTTAGCGTTTTAAGCTCGCGAACACTCCACTATGGGAGTGCACGCAAGCACCAACTGTACACACACAACACAACAATCACTCTCGCGAACACTCCATTCCCAAAGTGAACGCGAGCACCAGCAAGCATGGGTCGCCTGAGAGGATCGATGCGAACGCATCTCTACAACTCGCAGCTCCCAGCCTGTAGTCCCGTCGTTTGCGGGCGGTCGAAGGTGTCGAAACTAGTTGTATCCACGGTCGACGGAAACACAGCCACCAGGGTTCCCTGTGGTAAGGTACTTCCACGTGCAGCGTGCTCCCGCCCGTTGCGGCTCAGTCTAGTGCTATAGCGGGGATGAGACGTCAGTGTGCGCGGGGCAGCACCGACGGATCTCGGAGGGTTGTTAAGCCCGCTAGCTTCCGATCACCTAATGGGTTTGAGAAGCGCTATCAGCTCGGATTGGATACGACCTTAGAGGCGTTCAGGCATAATCCAGCGGACGTAGCGTCATACCAAAGTCCGGTCGAACTAGTATTGAGCCAGTGGTCCGTACCTGTGGTTCCTCTCGTACTGCACAGGAATTCCGTTAAGATAGCGGCAAACAGCACACACCAGTAGGGTAAAACTAACCTGTCTCACGACGGTCTAAACCCAGCTCACGTTCCCTTGAAAGGGTGAACAATCCTACGCTTGGTGAATTTTGCTTCACAATGATAGGAAGAGCCGACATCGAAGGATCAAAAAGCCACGTCGCTATGAACGCTTGGCGGCCACAAGCCAGTTATCCCTGTGTGACATTCGAGCAGTCGAGCTGTTCGGACGTGGTGTATTTTGCTCCTGAGTGAGTTAAAAATTGTGGCGTTAAATTACCTCGGAAAGTCTCGAATTTGTTCATAATCAGTCTATAAGAGGGTGTTTAGAGTGACTTTAGTGAAAACCGGACGAAAATCGGTGCATTAGTGGGCCAAAAAAGTGAAAAACATTGCCCCATACATTTTGTATGGGGAACAATTTTGGCAATAAAACCGTGCTAAATTGGTGAAAATCAACGCGGTTTGCGTTTAAAACGCATAAATAGACGCCAGTGAAGTGTTTTTTACTTATAAACAGTGTTTGCCGGCGATATTTAGCGTAAAATACGGAGTGGCAAATTTGTGCAAACATTTGGAACAACAACAACAACAATAGTGTGTGCGTGTTGTGAGTTTGCGCAAAAATCCGGTCCAATCGGGCCGGATGAGGTGGCAAATGATAGATTCTGTGTCCCCGATCGGCCAATAGCCGAAAACCGGAAGAAAATCGGTGCAGAATTGGGAAAAAACAGTGACGGCAAAAACGCGCATGGTGCTACCGCTGCGGCACGTGTTCTGGAAGTGACTGTTGTATATACAAAAACGTTAATAACTTCGCGAGTTTTGGTCCGATTTTGCTGCGGTTTGCACTGTTGTGCTAGTTTTAGTGCATTTAATACGATCCGTGCATAAAAATAGTGAAAATCGCGAAAATAATTTTTGACATTTTTGTGACAACCCGGGACGACCCAACAGACATAAATTGATAGGCGAGCAGTCCCCAACAGACAATTTTTCAAATTGACGGTTTCTGCTCGAAAACTGCTCGAAACCAAAAAGGACGCAGAAAATTCTGGGAAGCTGTGGGGGGTCATCGGCAGCTCGAATCTGCTCGATTCGGACAGTTTTTATCGAGCTCGAAACTGCTCGAATTCCCGATTTTTGCGGGAAATTGCCGGGAAAAATCTGGGAACGACTGCAAAAATTCGGAAAGGCGTTTGCAAGCAGGGAAACACCCCCCCTGACCACTAAGACCTGCTTGGGTCTCTAAAATGGCGACAACTCGTACATCGCGTCCTCGGTCGGAATCGACAGAGGAAAGGCCGGGGCGATCCCTTTCGGCGGTAGAGCCGAAGGTCATTCTCACCAGAGCCTCGGCGTTGGCCTCAAAGTCGGTGAACCCGGACATGGTCGAACTGCGAAAGGTGCTCGGGGAAATGTCCCTCGCCAACGAGCAGCTTCGGGCCATGGTGAAAGAGCTGCAGCAAGAGCTGGTGATGCTGCGACAGCGTACCGTGGCCAACGAAGATATGGCCCGGGAGGAGCGGAAGCTGGCCCGCGAAGAATTTAAGCTGGCGCAAGAGAAATTCCACCAGGAGCTGCAGTGGAATAAGGACCAGGCCCGCCAGTGGTATGAAGAGACGCAGCGTCTCAGAGGCGAGCTGGCAAAGGAGACTGCGTGCCACCAGGAGTTGCTGGCACAGATGCTTGGTTGCGGCGGTAACCAAGCTCTGCAACCGCAGCAGCAGGCGCAGCCAGCTGTTGCGCAGCAGCAGCCTCAGAGGCAGCAGAAACAGCAACAGCAACGGCCTCCGTCGAAGCAGGCGACATCGCAGAGCTCCCTGCAGCAACCGCAACAGCAGCAACAACAACAGCAGCAGCAGCGGATGACGTATGCTAACGTGGCGGCCGAGACATCCGGCACGCAGGCTTCCCAGGGCGGTTCTTGGACGGTGGTGGGGCCTCGTAAAGCACCGCAGAAGTCGCAGCAGCAACAACAACAGCAGCAGCTGGCCAAGCCGCGACCACAATCTGCGGCGGCGAAGCATTCGGCGAAGAAGAAGCTGGACGCCATCGAGGTTGCCCCAGGCGAGGGTCAGTCTTGGACCGACGCGTATCAGCTGATACGCAGCGCTCCGTCGTTGGCCGAAGACCAGGCCAAGCTTGGAGTGGGACGACGAACGACGCGGGACCGGCTGGTCATGAACTTGGAGGACGGCGCCAATGCTGAAGCAATCCTGCAACGAGTGCAGGAGGTCTTTGCACAGTCTGCAGCTCCGGCCACCATCCGCCTGGTGACAGAAACGGTGGAGGTCCGCCTTGATGAGGTGGACCCTTTAGCGGTGGCATTGGATGTGGCGAAGGCGGTGACGACCACCAGTTCGGAGTCGGTGAGCGAATCCGCTGTGCACCTAGTGAAGGCGTGGAACGGTACGCAGACGGCGTACGTTCGGATGACACTCAAGGCGGCGGAGTTGATGCACCAACAGCGAGTACGAGTGCTGCACACCTCATGCTTGGCGACGAAACTGACACCACCGACGCGGGGCCAGCTACGGTGCTTCAAATGCCTGGAGCACGGACACCTGCGGCACCAGTGCAAGAGCGGGACGGATCGATCGACGCACTGCATCCGCTGCGGCCAACCGGGCCACCTGGCCCGAGCCTGCACAGCGGAGGTGTGTTGTGCGGTCTGCAAGGGCCCTCACCGAGTAGGACACCCGTCCTGCACCCGGAAGGTCTGAAGGTTTTGCAGATAAACCTTGGGCGCAGCCGTGCAGCGCAGGACATCATGCTGCAGACGGCTAGGGAGATCGGAGCGCAGGTGGTGATAGCGTGCGAGCTGTACAAACCACCTAGAGACAGCGTGCGGTGGGCGGTCGACGAGGCTCAGAGCGTAGCGGTAGTGGCGACTGGCGGCTACCCCATCCAACGACTGGGGAGTTCATCGGTGCCTGGGCTGGTAGTTGCCACCATAGCCGGGATAACGTTTGCCAGCTGCTATGTGTCCCCCAACATCGGACAAGCGGATCTCGGCGACTACCTGGAAGCGGTTGAGCTCACGCTCACGGGACAGGATCCCATGGTTCTGGCTGGGGACTTTAACGCCTGGAACCAGGAGTGGGGCAGTTCAAGAACCACGGCGAAGGGTGAGGACTTGCTGAGTGTTGTTGAGCACCTCGGACTTCGGACGCTCAACCGAGGGAACACACCCACTTTCAAGGGCAACGGTGTTGCACGGGAAAGCGTCATCGATGTGAGCTTCTCGAGTCCCTGCGTAGCGGAGCCAGGCAGTTGGAGTGTGAGTAGCAGATACTCCGGTAGCGACCACAGCTACGTGCTGTTCAGCGCTAAACTGCCTTCGACCAGCGGCCGACGTGCACATCAGCATCGGCCACACTGCAACGGGCACGGCGGTACAGCAGGCATGACGCGGCACGCGGGAACACGCTACAAAACAAGCCAATTCAATCAGGCTTGTTTTAAGCTGGCGCTTGGGATCGGTCGTTTCGACGATGTAAGCACACCTGAGGGCCTGATCAGGGGGCTCACAGAAGCGTGCGACGCAACGATGGAGAGGATCCACAAGACGAATTTCCGGCAGGCTCCGACGCTATACTGGTGGAACCCGGAAATCGCGAGGGCGCGAGATGCGTGCGAAGCTGCTGAGGCCAGGCTACGCACAGCAACGCAGACCGACGACCGTATCGCCGCTTCAGCCCGCTTGCTGGATGACCGTAGGGCTTTGGAACGGGAGATCCAGCGTAGCAAAGAGCGCTGCATGCAGGAGCTCATCGACGGAGTCGAGGACGATGTGTTTGGGTTGGGGTATCGAGTGGTTATGACCAAGCTGCGCAGTCGAGCGCCGCCAGAACTGGACCGTTCTGTGCTGGAGCCGATCATCGACGCCCTCTTCCCGGCCCACCCATCGTTCGAGTGGCCGCCGATTGCGACGGAAAGCGACGAGGACGAAGAGCCCATCCGACCAGTCACCCGTGAAGAGATCCTTTGCATCGCTGAGGGGATGGCCACCTCAAAGGCGCCGGGCCTCGATGGAATTCCCAACGCGGCAGTGAAGACCGCGATGAGGGAGCACCCGGAAGCGTTCGTGCGGGCCTACAATGAGGTCCTGCAGAGCGGCGAGATTCCGGCATCGTGGAAAGTGGCACGCCTGGCGCTCATCCCGAAACCAGGCAAGCCACCGGGCGAACCGTCGTCAAGTCGTCCACTGCTGATGCTGGGAGCGGCACCTAAGGGGTTCGAGAGACTGGTTTTGAACCGCCTCAATGAACATCTCGAGGATGAGAGCGCACCTTGTCTATCACAGGACCAATACGGCTTCCGCCGTGGACGCTCTACGGTCCAAGCTATAGAGAGGGTCATTGAGAAGGGACAGTACGCCAGGACGTTCCATCGCACCAACGGCCGGGATCCTCGATGTCTGATGGTGGCAGCGTTAGACGTCAGGAACGCCTTCAACACGGCCAGTTGGAAGGCGATCGCGATGGCCCTCCAAGAGAAGCGCGTCCCAGCAGCGCTCCAGAGAATTTTGCGCAGCTATTTCTCTGAGAGGGAAATGATCTTCGAAACAAGCGAGGGGCCAGTGCGACGGAAATTATCGGCGGGTGTTCCACAGGGGTCGATCCTCGGTCCGACCCTCTGGAATACCATGTACGACGGCGTACTGCGGCTGACACTGCCGGACGGCGTGGAAACAGTCGGGTTTGTGGATGACCTGGTGGTCCTAGCTGCCGGGACAACACCACAGGAGGCAGCTACCTTGGCGGAAGAGGCCATTTCTTTGATCAGCTCGTGGATGGAGGCTCATCACCTTGAGCTTGCGCCGGCCAAGACCGAGCTGGTCATGATCTCCACGATGCGAAGGGCAAACTCCCGTCACCCGGTCAATATCAACGGAGTGGAGCGAATGCCGAAAGAGACCATTAAATACCTGGGGGTCATCTTACAGGACTACATGTCGTGGGGGCCGCATGTGGATTACGCCACGGCAAAGGCGAAACGTGTGGCACAGGCGGTCACACGGCTAATGGCGAACCACAGCGGGCCTAAGTGCGGAAAGCGACGGCTCCTCTCGGCTGTGGTGGATGCGACGCTCCGGTATGCTGCACCGATTTGGCACGAGGCGCTAGACGTGCGAGGAAATCGTCGCAAGCTCATCAGGGTGCAGAATTTGTACGCGAGACCCGTTGCCCGCACTTTTATATCGGTGCGCTACGAGGTGGCTACGGTCCTGGCGGGCGTGGTTCCCATCTGCCTCC